>NC_056732.1:758744656-758982156 GCF_019279795.1 Protopterus annectens | reverse complement strand
CCATCCAATCATGGCAAAGTGTAGAAATCGGCCATATTTAAATCTTGCAGGCAGGAATACAGCTAATTACTGGTTATAGCTCCTCACTGTAGGCAGTATGGCTGGTGTTGGAGAGGTTATGCACTTTCAGGTACAGCGCTGGAGCATACAGGAGTCCAAGGTCATGGAAGGACTCCTTGTTAAAATCCATGACAAGAGACTGCTGCAGGACCAGTACCAGGGCTCCCAGTACAATGTGGAGGCCTGGGAAACTCTCACCCGTGATCTCACCAGTGCCACTGGCATCCCTTGCACTGGTGAGCAGGTCCAGCACCACTATGCTGACTTGAAGCAGAGGAAGAGGGAGCTCTTGGACCAGTGGGTCCAAGAAGCACGCAGAGGGGTGATGTCCCAGGCATGTGTAAGTATTCATATCAATAACTGTTTACCAAAGTTCAGCCGGTTTATGTGACAGATAGGTATGCATAAATGTTTCTCTATCTTCTTTACAGCTCCAGCTGAGTGGGCTGCGAACCAGGAGGCCCATGCAAGCAGGTTACAAAGGCTGCATCACAAGGCTAGTGAGTAACAACCTAGCTTGTAGTATTCATACCAAATAAATATAAAGGAGTACAATGTTTCCTGGCAATATTAAAAATGGGTATGGTTTGTACTGATTAAACCAGACAATATTACAGTAATAGTCTCATATAGGTTATATATGAATAAAACTGTAACTGCCTGTCAATAAAATTCAGTATCCTAGACATGTTGTGTTTACTCTGGTATTGTATGAATTGAAATGTGTAGATTATGCACAGCAAATATAGCTCTGAAAGCATTAAACAATCAAGTTTCATTTGACAAAGTTAGTGCCTCTGTAAGACATGAGATTAACTGATATGAAATGTTTCATGCACCAAGATCTGATATCTGAATAGTAAGGTTGTGTTGAGTACTGTTTTCCACACTGTGTCAAAAGGTATGTATAGGAATGTATGTATAAGAATGTTGTAATTACAAGGTCAGATTGTACAACCAAGAGAGAATTAGATAGAAAACATTCAAGAAAGAGACAGCAGTTTTTCAATAACTCGTTATGATGAAACACAAAGTTGTGTTTTTAGCATAAACAGCCACGGTTCAAATCCCGGGAGTGGTAGTAAGCTGTATGCATAATTTCAACAAGGATTTTGTGACTATGTGTAGAAACAGTCAGGTAGTGTTAACATAAATTTCCTCCACAGGTCTTCCAGGTAAGAGAAGGTATAAAGTTGCTATAAAAAGGATGTAGTTATACTTTGTGCAACACCCAAGGTCCACCCACAAGGCTGCAAATGACAGCAAGATAAGTACAAACACCAAGTGGTCTGCTCCAAGACATGTTCAAAAACATGTCATGCTGTCACAGCTACTGGTCACTGCTGCCAACAACCAGTGTGACCAATAGAAATCAAGGCAGAGTATGGTAGTAGCACACACACACACACACACACACACACACACACACACACACACACACACACACACACTATGAGTGCACATATGTAACCCTGACTATCTGAATATGGGTAGAAACAGTCAGGTAGTATTAACAAAAATTCCCTCCACAATTAAGAGGAGGTACTAAGTAACTATAAGAAGGCTGTAATTATGCACTGTGTACAAACATACCACTTCCCAAACCAAGGCCATAGGTTGTTGTAATAATACCTGCAGAGTAATGATTTGAGCAATGGTCATTAAAGCTGTGACCACTGCAAGAATCTACATTTGTTAATGGACATCTCTCTCTCTCCCCCACCTTATCTTCAACAATAATCTAAACACATAAATAAATGGGTATGTTTTCCACCAAACCTACTGTTGGGACATGTGTTCTATTGTTCTAAAACTGTTGAAATGTACTCCAATCAATGTTCCCTGTTCAAATACTATCATCGGTGGCCTATTGCTATCAGTGTAACCTGCATGCCGGTGTAATGCCCACTGTGGTTTCATATATGCATTTCTTCTGTTTGCTATGCAAATGTTCCAAATTTGCTGTTTTGGGTTAAAGGGAATACTCATGCATGCTGTTATAACTAATCCTGGAATGTATTAACCTTTACTAACTAACATATGTTCTAAAACTGAAACACCATAGCACATCTGGGAAGATGAACCCCAGTGGATCCACCTTTCCTGCCTCATCTGGACATGGCACCAGGCCCCAGCATGTCTGGGATACACACTGGGACCACCGCGTCTGCTGGTCTTGCACAACCTTCAGGTGAACCCACCTCAGGGGATGAGGCTCATTGCCTCCGGGTGCGGGCACAGACAGGATACTGTCATCTGAAGCCAGGTCCAGGCTCTGCAGAAAATTGGGAGATCTGCTACACCAGCTTGAAGGCCACATGGTGCATTTAGAGTGTCAGCCTGACCTGTCTGCTCGGCCCCCAGCATAGCCACCTTCGGGGCTGTGAAGTTGTAGTGGTGACTGCCCATGGATGGGGACCTCAGTCCCACTGTATCCATTTGGGGGCTCATGGGCTTCTGATTAGCAAACAACCCTCCCAGTCCAAGGTGTTTACCCCCACATGTGTCATATACCACCCATGTATGCTGTCTTGTCTGTCTCCCTACCCAAACTACCTCCCCAAATATATCTACTAACCTTCCCCAACATCCCACTCTCATCTTTAAAAAAAGGTCAATCTGTTCCAAAAAAAAAAAAAAATTGTCGTCCCATACATAGCTGTCTATTTCACACACGTGTCCACTGGACACATATAATCTGGTCTAGTTGGCTTCACAACACATTATCGTTGTCCTCAGCCCCTCTCTCAGGAGTTTGAGTGTCCAAATATACCTCCAAATTCAGTATATATGCACAACAGTTGCTGTAGAAGAAATGGACAGCTATGGACCTTCCCTACACCCATCCTGCACATACCTAGCTATCGTTCATATTGTTTTTCCCTCTTTATGCCCCCCTTTTTACACTTTCCTATCATGCGTTTTTTCATTTCTTTTAAAGAAATTATTGCAGCAGTAAGTGGGAGTAAGTAGTAGTAAGCGGGAATAATCCTGTTTGTGCGGTGCTAAGTGATGCCTACACACACAGGTTAAGCACTTTTAAGGCTAACTGACACTATAGTTAACCAGAAGTCAGCATTGCTTATCGCCACCCAAACCCACTTACAACTGCTTAAAAGTGCCTTAATCACTCTGTATCCAGCAGCCTTTGTTCTTCCCAGCAACAAAATAATCAGCCCTTGCAAGTCTTGAACCGATGATCCTGCTTACCATAGCAATCTACCACTAAGCCATCTGACCTGTAGATAGGTTTGATGTTTTTTCAAACATATCATTCAGCACAGTCATTCAGCAGTAGGGAAAAGGTCTGTTAACATTAGTCAAGTTTTGGACATATATATATATATATATAAATGTATATGTGTATGGAGATGCATACATATAAGTATATATATATATATATATATATATATATATACATACATTAATACCTAATATATGTAGAGATATACATATAAAATATACACATATATGATATACACATATAGAAAAGTAAATATATATATATATATATATATATATATATATATATATATATATATATATATATATATATATATATATATATATATATATATATATATATATATATATATATAAACACACAAACACACATATATGTATATATATATATATATATATATATATATATATATATATATATATATATATATATATATATAGCACAGTCAGACATCAGATCCACTCTCTGAACCTCTTACTGCAACAAATCTGTCCAAAGGCTGTCAAAATGGGGGTCAAGGGCCCCAAACTAGTGACCTCTTTTAATTATTGCCCTTATCCCTTCCTTTCCAGCAGCAACTGTTCTGCCTTGCAACAAAATAATAAATCCAGCCAAGTCTTGAACCCAAGGCCCTAAAAACTAAAAATCAAAGTACTGTACCATGGCACTATCTGAGCTCTGCAAATCTGTGATGATTTTCCAAACATATCAGTTAGTACAGTCATTCAACAGCAGGCAAATAAGTGTGTAGAATCAGTCATGTTCTCTATATATACATGTATATGTATATGGAGATGCACATATGTGGACAAATCTCTACATCATTTATATATATATATATATATATATATATATATATATATATATATATATAAAGAGAGAGAGAGAGAGAGAGAGATAAATGTATATCTACATATATGCATACACACATATATATATAGAAAGGCGAATAAATGCATACATATATATATATATATATATATATATATATACAAATATATATATATATATATATATATATATATATATGTATATATATATATATATATATATATATATATATATACATACATATATATATATATATATATATATATATATATATATATATATATATATATATAGATTTGTGTGTGTATACATAAATGTTGTTGTTGTTTGTCTTTCGGCTTTTCACGATAAGGGGTCGCCACAGCGGAACTCCGGTCTGCTAATGATTGGCAGTAGAGTTTTTACGAAACGCCGAGGTGCCATCTCAATGGTCAACCTTTAACAAAGGCACGCCCATTTATGCACGCATGTCTTTCGAACGCTACCCAACCGTGGGGAGGACATGCAGACTCCACACAGAAGGCACTCCCAAGCCCTGCCGATAATTGAAGGGGAGAACCTCTTGCTGTGAGGTACCACTGCGGCATCACTACATATATGTATACATATGACAGCTACAAACACATGCAATCTGAGGGTCATGCTGCTGCACCCTAGAAGTCTAAATCTGAAAATGCGCTCACTGGAATTATTCCTTAAATTGGGTAACAATGACATCTGTGCTGTAACAGATACCTGGTTAAAGGCAGCAGGAAGCACCCCTGCACTACCAGTCTATAACTCATTCCACACCTTTCTGCTTCAGAACTTGGACTGAAGCTCCAAAGGTGGTGGTATTTCCATATTCATTAAGGATGCAAACACCTCCAGAATGGTAGACCAACATTATGCATTACAGATCCTGCAGGTGTAGCTCACATTGGATAAGACAGTGGTTCAGGTTGTAGCCTTCTATAGGTCCCCAAACATGTCCCTTGACTCACACTCCATGACCCTAAACACCCTGGAGAATATTGGTGTCCAGCCTAACACTTTCATACTGGTTGACTTCAACTACCCCATCAATAACTGGGAAAGCTACTCATGTACCGATGCACATGCCCATCACATCGACCTGGTCCTTGCTAACATGGGTGACTGTTGCTGTACACTAATAGTCAACTCCTCCCCTGTTATATCTGAACACAAATTAATCACCTTTGGAAATGCACAGCCCTCTCACCCACTCCCCCTGCACAGGTAACCACCATGAAAAGCCTTTCCAAAGCTAATAATGGCCTCCTAAAATCAGAGGTGGTTATCCTCACAGCAGACATGCACATGGAAACTAGTTGCATGACTGCTGAATCAAACAACAATGCACTATGAACACATGCACAAATACATGGATACCGCCATACCCAATAAAACCAGGACAATTACCTTCAAAAAAAGGAAGGCAACCTGGTGGTCCCCAGCCATAAAACAACTGTACAACAGAAGGAGGGAACTGATATGGAATTAGTTGAAGTCCCAAGACTGGAAATAAACCCTTATCAGCCTCAATTAAAAGTTGATATCCCTCATCAAATACTACAAAGTTAGCTGTGAAAACAAAATTGTAGCACATAATAAAGGCAACCACAAGGCTCCATACAGTTAATCTCCATGGCAATTCCAAGATTTGCTCTGAGCAACTAGACAATGGTACCTCCAACAAAGATTGCCAATATACTGGCTGACATATCGAGTGCAAACTTTATCCCCCAAAGGACCAATCACAATACCAGTACACTGCCAGGCACCCAGTATTACTGCTGCACAGATTAAAACACCACTGTCCAAGGCCAAGAATACAGCTTCTATGGGACATAACAATATCCCTGGCTGAGTTCTACATGAACTACAGAGTGACCTGGCACCTCACCTGTGTGCCTGTTCAAGCACAGCCTCACCTCAGGCTTTGTCCCTACTGAATTGTGCACTGCTACAGTCACCCTTCTCCATAAATGAGGTGCAGCTACAGACCCAGGGAAATACTGCCCCAACCGCCTGACAAGTCTGTTATGCAAAGCTATGGAATGCATCATCATGCACCTAATAAACAGGGATATGGGAATCTGCAGACTCATGATCCCACACAGTTTACTTTTGCGAAGGGTAGGTCATACCTGCTCAATCAACCTGGTCAACTTCTTGGAGTCAGTCGTTTGAGCTGTGGATGAAAGCAAGGTGGCACATACAGCCTACTTTGATCTGGCCAAAGCCTTTGATAACATTCCCACTCAGGAATCATGCAAACACTCACTAAGCTAGGCATCAATGCCTGTATCACTAGTTGGGTTGCAAACTGGGTCACAGATAGGACTCATAGTGTGGAAATAGTTGACGCCATGTCAAAGTGTGGAGTCCCACATGGTTCTGTCCTGGGTCCTCTTATGTTTGGTATCAACTTCTCTGAAGTCCATGCCAACATGAAGGGACTCTGGCTGAGAAAGTTTGCAGAAAATTGCAAGTTGGTAGCTATTATTAACTACCCAGGTGATGTTGGCATCCTACTGAAAGGCCTCACTGAGACCACTGATTGGTGTCAGAGCCATGGGCTTAAGCTCAATGTCAGAAAATGTGTTGTCACCCCCTTTGGGAAAAGCCCTTTTTCCATGAATTACCACATGGATGGTAGTGCCCTGAACAAATAAGGCATTATAAGAGATCTGGGTACACAGGTTAACAGCAGTGTCTCTTGCTCACCACATTGCCACTGTGGTCACTAATCCTTCTATGTGGCACATCTCATGCTAATGCATTAGCATCCAAGAAGGAAGAGTTCATTGTCCACCTGTAGTCTTCATGATAGAGTGACACAGTTTGTTTCAGCATACATATTCTGATGGATGTGAGGTAGGTAAATAAAATGTATATTGTCATTTTCTGACAACAATCATATCGTTGCAGTGATTTTCCAGCAAAATTATAATAATCTGTAAAACAGAACAGAAATATGAGCAATAGACCTGGACATCCTGAAACAATCCAGCCAGTTGACAGGTATGCTCAGAACCCCTTTCTGCAATGAATCTGGACCAATGCTGAAAAGGTGGTGGGTGGAAGCCTTGAAAATGGGAATGTATCTGAAGTACTGGCACAGATAAGCTAACACAGTTGCTGTAGTAACACCCTCCTGCGTGGTCTACATATATTTACTGAAATAGCACAAGTAATTGAAATAGGAAATCTGCTATGGGTAATTACACATGTATTTGCAAATATATCAGGCATTATGGGGATGTAGCAGCACTGACAAGCAGACACAAGTGTGAAAGTGCATACCCACAACCAATATCTTGACAGTCACAGTCACATACCGGTACGTCAAGTGAACAGTAGAGTATACGGACTGTGTGAACAAATACATCATTGTTTGCCACTCACACACTCCCCCTACATATACAGTCCCACTTCTCAGTGTAGTCTAAATCCTGACCATGGCACAGGACATGTCTCAGTCTGCCACTACAAACTCATACAGTCAATAGATCAGCAGAAACTGGAGCAGCATGCACAGTCAGTTAAAGAAGGAGCCATAACACTTACATCCAGCCCCTTCCATACACAGCCCAAATAACATGTACACATGACATGTGTATAGAGTCATGACAATCTTGTAACAATGGCCAAACATACTCAGGCCTCTCACATGTACAGTTCACCTCAGATTGTACAGACTCAGGACTCATATCTATGGCCTCTTCCGTGACATGTCTGTGGGTCTACTACATCACTGGTATGGTAGCAGGAATGAAGTCAATAAATAATGGTAATAAATATGTGTGCGCCTCATTGACATCTGGACAAAGTCTGACATCATTTGGGGACAGAGGCACAAACACAGGGGTAGAGTGGACATATTGTTGTCATACATTGAGATAGTTGCAGTTATTACTGGGTTTGTTGTAACATCCTTCATGGGAGAATATGACATCAGTAATACCAATAGATTTGAGTATTTACTGACTGCATTCCCCAGAGTCCACGGCTGATTTACTAAGGACACTAACTGTATGGGAAACAGACAAAACATAACAGGCAAACTTGTGGCCAGTCTGTGGACAGCATTCCAGTGGAGAGGTATGTCAGAGACATATCACTTTCAGTTGTGAAGTCACTCACTAAATGCATGTCCACACAAACCCAGTCAATCTATCAATCCATGTGTATAACAGCACTGATGATATAAAATTTGTTAACAAATCTGGGGACATGCCCCCCGTGTTGTTTGGGTGTCCCCACATGTCCTGTCCTGTAAAGTATTGCCACCTACTGTATGTGAATCTGTAGCCCACCACCTCTGTAATGTCCCTTACACAGGCAAGGAAAAGCGGCAAGGCCCACATTAAGGAATGTCCCATATGCCAGAACTAGCAGCAGTGTCCAGGCTCACAGCACAATACTATGTGGGTACCTACATAATGGTATGAACTTAGAAATATCTGACATCTGCACATTTGTACAGAGGACAGAAACAAAGTAGATAGCCAACTGGTAATGCATTAGGATGAATATTTTGAAAGACAGAAGTCTGAAACTGAAAGGTATGCCATTACTACATGACAGCGGTCCTCAATGAAATGTCCAAAAAACATAGTAGTCTGCAGTTTACATCAAAATATCAGATCAATATCCAATAGGGGATACATAAAAACATACAGCTCAAACACCAAGAAGAAGATAGTTAGTACTCAGACTCCCAGCTTTGCATGCAGGGATGTTTGGATCTAGTACTACAATCTGCAATCTACTTTTACTTGGAAATGTACTGTTAAAAGTACTAATGTAATGATACCATATGTGTTAAACTATTTTTGTCAACCAGTGCACTGTAGCTGGTGTAACATGCAAGTGTGACTGCATATAACCTGGGATATTACACATGTTTAAAACTAATATAAAGAAAAAAGATTGTGGTACTACTCATGTATACCCAGGTGTCCCATACAGTACAGTCACACACCTTGCTACTGTAATGACAGCACATAGAAGCACATTATATACAGGAAATAAAATACACCTATTAAAGATGTCATTACCCAATTTTATCAGACTGGAATGACATCACTGTTTACCAGGTCAGAGCTATGCTTAACTGGTATAAGTATTGCCTAAATGTAAATGCTAAGCAGATTTGTGCACTGGTAGGCAAAGCCTACATGGTGTAAGTGCCTGTTTGTTTAACCATACGTTAGCACTGCTTAACATCATGCAAACCCATGCAAACATGCTTAAAGCTGCTCAAAATTGCCTTAATCACTCTGTATCCAACAGTCCTTGTTCTGCCTGGCAACAAAATAAATAGCCTTTGCAAGTCTTGAACACAGGTTCCAGCATACAGGGTCTATATTATAACATCAGAATCTATAAAGATCGAATGTTATAATATAGAACCCTAAATATCAAAACCCGCAAACATTGAACAGTCAGAAAAGTGATTTTTATTAACCAGGGAAAAAAATCGCTATTCCGAGAAACATACACACAACACAAACACACACAAAAAACAGCAATCCACACACACACACACTTAAAACCCTACACCTAAACTAAACTTTACATACACTACTAGCTATCCACTTACCTTAACCCGAACCTAACCCTAAGGTACGTCACTATTGCACACTCACCTCACCTGCGCCCTAACCCTAACTTACCCACCCCTAACCCTAACCTACACCCAACCGCACACTTACCTGACCCGCTCCCTAATCCTAACTCACCTAACCTGCTCCCTAACCCTAACCTACACAGAATCGCAACTTGCCTGAACCCGACACGTAACGCTCCAACATATCGAACGCTGAAAACAGTGAAACCACAGCAACGGCCCACCAAATTCCTTCCCTGGGAAAGAATTTGGTGTCCTGCACCTTTGCTGTTTTCAGCTTTTGACAAAACTGGTTCGATATTATAACATTTGAACTTTATGAAATTTGATGTTATAATATAGACCCCAGCATACCATAGTGGCAGCAATTTACAAGTAAGCCACCTCAGATGTATGGTTTTGGGATGTGTTCACTTGTGTGGTTGTGTGTAGGATAAACCACAGCAAGAGGAAAATTGTCACAATTACAGTTAATAAATGTACACACAACAAAATGATTATGCAACATCTCTGGGGTTGATCTAAACTTCTATTCGCTTTGTTTTTGGCCATCTCAGTCTGGTTGTGTATCAGTCACAAAGTTTTTATCAAGCTGAAAGTTCTTTACCGGTTTACAATGCGTTAAATGAACCCAGGACGTCCTCTCGGCCACTCTAACTGCAGTAGGCGTTGCCAACAAATGGACCTTCCCACTTTGGACTCGCCCAGTTTTTCCTTTTTGTCACTTTCAGCCACACCCAACTTCCAGGGCCCACGACTGTTTCCACCGGTCTGGTCTGTTCCTTATCTGAAAGAGAGTTAAACTGCAAAACAGACTTATTCATTAACAATTTCTTCATATACACTGCTAACGAACTGTCAACCTCCTGCTCTGCAGGCATGAGAGCTTTCCACTGAGGCACATAATATGCTCTCCCAAAAATCATTTCAAAGGGAGTCAAACGCTTTGCATTTGGAACCATTCTCATACTCAGCAGTGCTAAAGGCAGACAGTATATCCAAATCTTTTGGGTCTCTTCTACTAGCTTCCTTAACATGTTCTTTAGGGTACCATTGTACCTTTCCACCAGTCCTGCTGACTGTGGGTGGTAAGCACAATGGTTCTTCAAGGAGATACCAAAAAATCTCCCAAGCTGGTGAATCGTCTGATTCACAAAATGTGTACCATTGTCACTATAAATCCTCTCCAGAATGCCAAATCTAGGGATTACTTCTTTTATCAGGGCTTTTGCCACTGTTGCTGCATCCGGATTTTTGGTTGGAAAAGCTTCTACCCATTTAGAAAGCATGTCTACAATAACTAAACAAAACTTCTTCCCTTCACATTTATTCAATTCTATGAAATCCATACAAATAGTATGGAACAGGTATGGTGGTATAGGAAAACTTCCTTGCTTGGTTTTAAATGCTCCTTATGCATGATGCTTGTTACAAGTATGACAAGCTGCACAAAATTATTTTGTGTAGTTTATGTATCCATATGTTTGGAATATTTGATTTACTAACTGTACCATCCCCCCTGTTGAGACATGGCTCAACAAAGCTGCATATCTAAATAAATTAGACGGCAATATCGGTTTTCTTTCTTTGGAAATGTACAGTTCATTCTCAAGAATTGCACCTCGTTTTACCCATTTTTGTTTTTCTGCTTTTGTAGTAAGCGTCTGCATTGTTTTCAACATGTCTAAATCTAAAATCTCAGAGGGTTGTAATTCCTCATTTAAAAGTAAAGTTTCTGAGTCTGAGGCTGCTTGCTTTGCAGCTGCATCAGCTCGTATTGCCTTCAAATCTTATCTTGTTGTTTTGTATGAGCTGCACATTTACAAATAGCTACTTTGGTAGGCAACTGAATAGATTCTAATAACTCCAAAATAAATTGCGCATGATTAATAGGTTTTCCACTGGATGTTATCACTCCTCTATTTTTCCATTGTTGTGCAAATACATGTACTGTAGAAAAAGCATACTGACTGTCAGTATATATGTTTACACACTTGTTTTTTGCTAAAGTACATGCTCTCGTCAAAGCTATCAAAATCATTGTTTTTTTTTCCTCATCTAGTATTCTACCTTCATTGGATATTACATACCCTAGGTATCTAACTTGTTTTCTCCAAAGTTGTAACTTACTTTTGTTTACTTTGTGTCCTTGTGTTGCTAAAAATTTCAATAATGCTACTGTATCCTCCCTGCACTGTTGCTGGGTGGTGCCTGCTAGCAAGATGTCATTTACATAAAGTAGAATTTGACTACCTCCCAGTGGGGTAAATCCTGCCAGGTTGCTAGCCATTTCTTGTGCAAAAATTGTTGGGCTCTCACAATATCCCTGTGGTAGTCTAGTATATGTATACCTTTTACCTTGAAATGTAAATGCAAACCAATATTGACTATCAGGATCTATAGGTATTGAAAAGAAAGCATTGCTAATATCTACCACAGAGAAATACTTCTGTTGCGGTTCTAAATCATTTAACAAAGTATGTGGGTCTGGCACCGTAGGTGCTCTAGGTATTACTGCATTATTTACAGCTTGTAAATCTTGTACCATTAGCCATTCCCCATTTGCTTTTTTAACAGGAAATAGGGGTGTATTACATGGTGAATCAGAAGATTCTACCAGTACTCCTTCTTTGAGTAATGCTGCTATTATAGGCTTAATTCCTATTTCTGCATCCTTTCTCAAAGGGTATTGTCTTTTCTGTGGTCTAAAAGCTGACTTTGGGGTTATTGTAACTGGTCCTGCTGTTCGAATAAGTCCTATATCTGACTTGCCTGTTGACCAGAGAGTTGTTGGAATTTCACATAAGGTCTTTTTTTCTTCTTCTAATAAAAATGCTAATCAGCTGTCCTCACTAGATTGCAAGTGTACAGCTGGATGTGTCTGTGTCAACCAATTCAGTTTTTGTTTTTGTATCCCTTGTTCTGATAGTTCTAAATCAGTCTGTTTCTCCCATCTTGTTACTTTTTCTCCTAAATCTGCCCATTTAACACTTTTGTTCTTAGTCAAGCTGACATGTGGCAACCGATTTGATCTATACAATGCAATGAATTCTTGAGGTAATGAACAGCTAACTACACTGTTCCCCTCAGCATCCCAGTACAAAGTACGCAAAACCAATCTAGTTGCATGATTTCTATACAGTTTTTTCTCATACTCTCTATCAGATCCTGGTGTGGTACAGTAATATAGAGTACAGTGTAACAAATGCTGTTGATCAGTGTCAAGGGAGGGGACTTTACTGATGGCTACGTTCATCAGTTCCTCGGTCACTGCCCCTGGACCATTCGTGACTAGGTCCTGGCTGTACCAATAAAAGGTTTCACCCACCGATCGCACTACAAAGGTATCCATTTGTCTCTGTGCCTCCATACCTTGTACAGTTGGAACTACTGCTATGCCAGATATCTGCATAAGGTCCCTGCCCAATAGGTTTACTGGACACTTTGCAGACACAACTATTTTACTTCTCTGGGTCATACCTGAAACAGGGTCAGTTATTGCTATATCATGGGAAAGTGGTTCCCTGTATAGCTGTCCATTTGCGGCTTTTACTAGTATATGATCAGGTGATTCTGAATGTTCTGGTAACTTGGAGGGGTGTATCAAAGCCCGTGACGCTCCTGAGTCACACAGGAATTTGACTTCCCTTCCCTCCACCAGAAGTGTAACTTCCAGTTTCGTATCTGCCAAGTAGAGCTCTAAACTCAACAATGCTAAGTCCAAAATTTCACTTTCTTCATCCTCCATATCTACTTGCACTTCCTCTACTCCTTCTATCACATTTACATTTGCTTTCTGTTTATTAAGTTTTCCTGATGATTTCTGACTTTCACTTGATGTATCCTCACTATCATATAGTCAGTCCTCATCTCCTTTATCTTCTGTAATTACCTTCTTGTTGTGCCTACAATCCCTTGCTAGATGACCTTTTTTCCCGCATTTGAAGCATTCACCTCTCTTTTTCCTCTCTTCAAAATCTTCTGATCGTTTATCAGACTGTTTGTTTCCCTGGGCATTCTTCTTGCCCTTTTTACCTGACTGTAATACAAATACTTCAGCTCCATCTTCAGCAGTGAAGACTTGTGCCTTCTTTTTCTTTTTACTATTAAAATGTCTCTCAGCATGTCTAGCATATTTGAGTAAGGCTTGTAGCCTCCCTGTTCGATGATCTATCATATGCTTCATAATGAAGCTACTAATAAGTGCAATGCAACCTTTCAAAAATGCATTTTTTAATTGCTGTTCATACAGGGAATCATTTGTTTGGTTCTCAGGAACCGACATACCGCTATGATTATTAAAATATTCTAATAATCTAGCATAATATCCATCTATTGTCTCATTTTCCTGTTGAATGCATTGATTAATGCAAGTCCAGTCTCCTCTAGGTTTCCATTTCTCAGAGATTCGGTCTGTCAGACCTTTCACTCTGTTGTCTATCTCTGCATTACTATGTGGGAGTGGTCTGAGCTCTGCATTACGAGGATTCCAGGTGCCACAAATCATGTGCCAATCTGGACCTATAATTTGTCTCACTACTTTTTCTACTTCTTCCCCATTCAAGTGGTAACTTAACCTCATGCCTTGTAAATCTTCTAAAAATTTCGTAAAATTAACTTTTGGATGGGGGATTCCCTCAGTAGCCTTCCAGATGTCTTCCAGTGTCCATGGTCTATATACTAAGAGTGTTGGATCCTGCCCTTCCTGTCCTGCCTGAGGATTTGGAACTTCTATAAGTGGGCATATTTCTTCCTCACTCTCATCCTGTAGATTTTTCTCTATTTGGTATGATTCTGTGTCCCTATGTGTTTTACGTGTTTGGGACCTAGTCTCAATAGGATCTCTAACAAATGGTTGTGGTCTTACTGAAACTTCAGGATAATGTGGAGGCGGACCAGCCTGTCCACTCGCTTCATATCCTAAAAAGGGTAAGGGAGGGGTAAGGGAGGAGGAGGAGGAGCTGTAGCTATTACCAAGTTATTATCCTCTTTGTCTAAAAATAATGTGTTTGAATTTTTAAGCTTCTGTTCCCTACGATTTGCTTCCTCAATCCACCTGTGTGCTTGAGGAATGCCTAGTTGGCGTTGCTTTTTTGCCTGACCTCGTGCATCAGATTTAAGCTGTTTAAGGAGTTTAACTAGTGAAGGTTTATCTAGTTTACCGTCAAATTCATACTTATTAACCCATTTCGTATAATACCTAACGTTATCAGAACGCTGTAATTGCATGTATTTTGCATCTTTGGTTAGGGGCGGATCTCGCGAAGTTTTAGTGCACTGATTACCCATGTCAAAGAAAATGTTACGTAACCCTTTTTTATCACGTGATATTAAGTTCTTAGTTCCTGTTTACAGTTTATCTAGAATAACTGTCTACCTTATTCTGTTACCCTGATCTATGATCAAATATACAGTACTTCCTTTTGTCCCTGATCTGCAAAACAAATCTTGACAACAATATACTGTAACCTAGTCCCTGATCTAAAACAGAAAAAAGGCAAATTCTTCCTACCTGAGCCTCCTGATTTTGAAAAACGTTCAAATTCCACTCTTCGGCCACAGATCAGAAAGTGGCCAGCCTCTTTACACACGACAATTCAGTCGGAGGTCTTTTCACTCAAGAAGAGCCATTTCGGTAACTTCTCCTGTGCAGTATTCGACCACCGATACGCTCTGATCTGCAGCTTACCAAGGGAATTCCTTCTCGAAAGGACCAAACTGTTAAATAAAATTTAGAATTCAATACACAGGAGGTTCAGATTCAAAAGTTTACTAGTGTACACCAGGAGGCAAAAAAAAATACAAGTACAGAATTTTGTCTGTCATGAAACAGGAAGCACACAATTTTATATAGGTTTAACATTTAGCTATTCCCACCTTTCTGACGTGATATGTCACAGGACATCTACATCACTTTAGCTTACAATTCTACATTCATTAAGTTTGCTGATGCTGTACATTTAAAAAAAACTTTTCCTTTAGATACAATACGGCCTTGCTATCCAGATGGTCAGTCATAATGTCTTTATGTAAAGTTACTTATTCAAGGTTTCATATTAGTTTGAATACAATAGCAGCTTCAGTCTTTTAATGCATGTCTTTGTTCTGTTACACTTTCTCACACAGCTGTGTGATATCTAAGTAACACATATACAAGGCCATCTCATTCTAACAGGAAGAGCAGAAGATTGAATTATTTCACACATTTAATTTCCTGACCCAGCAGATAATCACTTATGAAAAGCATAAACATTAAAACTTGCTAAGCTAGCATTCTGTCAGGGTCAGGGATCAGCTTTTGCTTCAAGCCACACTGCAGTTTCAAAACTACTTCACATTTAGACATGAATTAATTTTACTACTATATGATTAATAGAATAAAATGCATTATATACTACTTTGCTTTTAAACTAGCATTTCTCATGTATTCAAATACACATTTTTCTAACAATAACATTCAACTGTACAGTGTTCTGCTGGACATTAATTACATTTGTGACTGATATCTGTAGTTACATACACATATACCTGTGTTATGTCAGACAAACCATTGGCAAGTCTGTGAGCAATGGCAGTGTAACATAATAGCAGACTTATGACTGTTGGACATCATCCAGGTTATCACGGTGATGTCAAAGCCTACTGTGCAATCAACTTACTAATGTATGGTGCAGCTATATTAATACAGTATCAACATTGATGTCCCTGTTGTCACCCATTTATTTGTGCCATTGTCCAGACGTACTGCTATAACAGGTTGAGAAGTATGATTGAGCAGCAAGACTGTAAATACAGTGTGCCATACTAACATAGAACAGAAACGTATACCAGGTATCCCCTGAGCACATGTATGTATGCGTATATTCAGCTAGAAGGCACAAAACTAATCACATGGGTCTGAAGCAGTCAGGTACATAGGTTGTACATGTTGGACGTGTGTAATATCAGTGTCAGTGCATACAACAGACATAAATGTGTACAGCTACTGGTTGTTGCATTGCCCTGACACTGATATGGGTACTAGAGTAGGCATGATTATCAGGTAATACTCAGAGAAGTGTCCAACTGTGTTATGACCCTCTGTCTATGCCTGCCACTAACAGCTATATCAACACCTATATCCAGTGGGTATAGCAAGTGTACACACCCCTGTTGGAATGCAAGGTTTGTGTGCTGTATGACAATGAGACCACAGAAAATCACTTCATAATGTTCCTCATCTTGAATGTGACCTATAACCTGCACAATTCCATTGAAAAACAATCAAAGGTGTTTCTAGGAAGGTGAGCAACTATTGCCAAGTGAAGATGTAAAATGATTTTAGAGCTCAAACCAAGAAAAAGGAATGCTGTAACCATATCAAGAGGTGCAAACACAACATATCAGTTTAAGGGTGTGGACACTCATTCAACTGGCTAATTGTACTGATTATTTCCATATCTTTTCCCAGATCAGATTGTTATGTTTTCAATTAAATTGTACAGGCTACAGGTCACATTAAAGGTGGGAATTTTTTGAAATGAGTTATTGTGGTGTCATTTTTTAATTGCACAAATACCAGGCATTGTAACAGGGGTATGTACCCTTTATATCCACTGTAGCTATATGGATTCAGCAGTACCTGACCTGTAAAACCAGCCTCCACCAAGGTAGAGTAATCCCCTTCGGTGAACAGCAGCAATACACAAACCACATAATAGGTTGCTATATTGGCTGTACAGGGACGCATAGGTGCAGGCAATACCTTGGAAGCAAGGTATCTGAGCAAGCATGTAAGTTCACATGTGACTTCCTGTAAGGCTGACTATGACTACAAATTAGACATATCCACACCACCAATGACATCTGCAACAGTGTCACCACATATGTTGTCAGTCTCAGAGGAAACAACACAATTCACTTTGAACTGGGGGTAAAGAACACCTCATACACACATGGCATTGGTATAGGCAACCTGCATCAGACATGTTAGGTGGGAACATTGCCACCCTGTCCACCCCAGTTGTATAGGGAGATATGCACTTCAACCACACTCCGCCTCTCAGCAATGGTGAGTATGTACATATTTCCTACTGATGGTAACAATGGCAAATCTCCATGGGGCATAATAAGATCACTGTCTGCCTCATATATGAACTCAGGAATGTGCTCACAGCTTCATCACACATCACAGTCAAACACAGACCTGCCACCATCCACACACCATCCACATGGACGATGGCCACTGTCAACCTTCTACAGAGAAATGAGTGGAGAATAGAGCATTATGCAATTAAGTGCCCAACTTTGGGGGGAATAAGATAGCTCATAGATTGGAGGGTTATGGTGTAGGTTGGATTATTTGCAAGTGATATCCACTGTTGATGTGCAATTTGACAACTGTATGAGGTCCTGTGACCTTTTACCTTTTTATGTCTTCAAAGTAACATGCAGAGGACTCACCTACCAGCATTCTCTGTTTGAGAAACTGACATCATCACTCAATATGTGATCAAGCATATTTCCTGTTATTTGGATGGAGAGCAGAAGATGTGTGGGAGAGGACTATCCTGTGGAACAATCTGGTCCACAGAGTAAATGATGCCAGCCCGCACAGCAGACCTTATGAGCAGGTGCAGCATCACACTAACCTCATCCAGCATACCCATCAATGGGCTGCTGCTGTAGCGAGGGACTGGCTTGCCACAGGTGGGCACCCAGCCATCCAGCCCCCACTGACACCCACCGAGGAGCTCCTCACCAACCTTGGGGCACCTGCCCAATGCACAAGCCATGAAGCTGAGGAAAGCATTGTGGAGGTGGGTTGCACACACACACTGAATGAGAGTGTGCAGGTAAGGGCCCAGTGGGGATTAGTACACTAATGTATCACACATACATGTATCTGTATTGTATCTACATCCATGTGCCAGGTCCAATTGTTGTTGTGGATAGGGTTTTCTAATGCACAGAGGTGTACATCTATGGTGAGGACAGAACATTGTGTATTATCGGGGTTAGTACTGTAAATGTGCAGACAATGCTGCATCCATCCTGTACCAAGGCTACATGGGAGTCTGCTGACGATATTTCCCTCTCACAACTACCTAGGACCCTCTGGTCTGCATATGGGACAGCAGCCTGAAACTAGTGAGTATGATATTGTTCTGCTGTTGCCTGGCAATATCCCAGGCATGTGAAGGGCATGCAATTTGTCATGCACACAACTATTAGTAATAGCTATATTGCTTTATTTAATAGCTATATTGCTTTATGTGCATGTTCACTTGTAGTGGGGTTAACTGCATTGCATCAGAGTGGTCACCACTGAGGCCTATCTGACATGAATTCAACATTCCTGTAGCATACCTCACAACTTGTCAGTGCCAAGTCATCTGGACAGAGGCCAGCAAAATGGGTTGGACAAACAGCCTAAACTAGGGACATGTGTGACACATGAGTGGTAAACAGTGCATATAAATTGTGTACACACCCCTGTTAAGTTACAAGGTGTTCCTATTACATACAAATTAGGAACACAAAATGTCAGTCCACACCTCTCCCAGCCTTTAATTTGACCCATAACATGAACAGTTCACTTGTAAAACCAAGCATCTGGACTCATGTATTGCACCTATGAGGCTGGCCACCTGTGAGGGTGGCAGACATCATATCAGCATGAAGTTTCAGTCATGTTTGATATCTCATGTTGCCATTTGTCTCAGTACACTCACCGAGGCCTGTTTGGCTACAATATCACATACATGGGCATTACCAGATTTAGTTTATTTTATGTCCACCCATGAATGTAGTTGTGACAAATTAAAAGAAAAAATGAAGAAAGACAACATTACATCATAGTGATCACTCAATGATGATGAAACAGAAGCAATTTGCCCTGATAAGTGGCCATGTGGATGACCAATTTATAAACTTCTTAATACTAATGCATAGTTATAATATCAATTCATATTATGAGAATATCATCACAGAATATTGAACAAAATGCTAGTCAAGACATAGCATTGTTAATGTGTAACTTTATACTTTATTAATTGAATATTATAAATTTTTGTTACTAATTTCATATATTTTATTAATTGTTTTCCTCCTTTGTTCAGGTCAGTTGTGCATAGTGTATATAAAGGTTTATAATACCTGTTTATTGATGATTGTATTGCTAAACATTATATTATTTGGAAAATAAAAAAAATATATTTGAAACAAAAAAAAGCATTACTGAAGCTGTTCTGCCCAGCCACAGTTCATTAGAACCTTTATAATAGAGTATTTTATCAAAGACTGTGTCATACAGCAAGATACAAGAGAAGGCAGACTCCCTTCTTTGTTATTAAATTGTTAAAAGTAATGACACTCTAAAAAATACAAAACCTATTAAGCTGAACAGTGCCTTAAGAAATCGCTCTATCTCATATCTATTTAATTAGTGTTCTACTTGAATTTCTAATTAAGAATTACAATTTACAAAGCTGTCTTATTTTACTACTTGAAGCAGTAGCAAAAGCAGACCATGAAGACATTTTCTCATGGGCCCTTTACTTTAAAGAAATAAAGAGAAATTCCAAGGTGAACTCATTTTACCAACCATCTCACTAAGAAACTGATAACCTAATTATTTAAACAGTTGTCAATATTCAGTAAAAATATCACCTGCATGATAGTCAGCTATAAAACTAATATCTGAAGGATTAAATGTTGTTTATGTTATAAATCTCTGCTTTAACCAGATGTGTAGCATACATAATACAATTTAGCATTTGTGTTTCTTAGGAACCTATGTCTATAAATGTGTAATTCAAACATTTGTCTCTAATTTAAAGCATGTGAGTGATATGTAGAAATTTATGACCTGTATTGTTCACTCAAACATATTTACATTATCATCTCTAGTGAGCACAACTCTAAGGGTTCATTCTTTGGACTACATAGTTTTTGTAGTATTATTCAGGTGTTCTGAGTAGACTTGTCCGTATTTATCTTCACTTATTGATACATTTCTAAATCTACTTCACTCAGTTATAATATATTTTTAGTATGTAGGAGAGTGTTTATCTGACATGATCATTAGTATATTAGTCATATCAGAATATTGGAGACTATTAATATGTATATATACTACTCTCAGGCTAAAGAGAACTAATGTTAAGCAACATTTACTGTGTTATTAATTACATTTTACTTTATGAATATTTAAGTAGTGCATGATAGGATGATTATATTTTGAAAAAAAAGTCTAATATAATCTAAAATTAAATTGCATTACCAAATCAATACACATTTCCGTACATTATGTTAATTCATTATTAATAGTTATATAGGGAAATATTAACTAATATCGTTAAATCTCCAAGATAAGAGAAAAGGTGTACTGGAGCTTGAAAGGGGTTAGTTTTTTTTCTTTTTTCATGAGGGAAGTTATGGTAGGCAATTTGTTAGATATCTTCTCATCTAGCAGATTGTAAGTGTATTTCACTTCATGTACATTAGAGGATTTACAAGAATAGTTATATACTTGTTGTTATACAAGTCATTTTGGCATTTTTTTTTATTGGCCTGAACTAAACTCTATAAGTTATTTGACCAAAATTAAAATATTGACTACAATGAGAATTATTAACACAGTAGTTACACATTTTACATTTGGCATGGTATTACAAAATATAATACAAAACAAATATGATGTAAAGTTAAATACTGGGAATGCACTTGACTATTTTATCCTTAAACACTAACGGTTTAAACAATTCAAGGAAAAGATCTAATTTATTAAGATATATGAAATTAAATAAAGTGCAAGTAGTAATTCTTCAAGAGACTCGCTTCAAAACAAATTAAACCTTTAGCTGGAATCCTAATGAATATATGATCTTATCTCACTCTTCAAATAAGAAAAATACTAGGGGAACTTCTTTAATTTTATGGAAAATAAATGACACTATGCCTAAAATAATTTACAAGTATGAAGATAAAGAAGGACTTCTAGCCATAGTAATAGTAAAATATAACAGTAGACTCTGGACATTAGTAAATATATATTGGTTTCCAGGTATTGGGGTTGGAACAATAAGAAAACACATGGATCTAATAACTAGAGTATATAAAGGACATTTGATTTTGGGAGGTGACTTTAATTGTATATTGGATAAATCAGAGACCATAAGCAAAATAAATTTATGTGTAAGTTCTATAGGGAAGCTACTTAAGAAATGGGAAGAAAGTTTAAATCTAATTGATACATTTAGTTATAAGGAGAACAATTCATTATTGTTTTCACACCAAGCCCACAGATTTGGAACACATACAAGAATTGATAAAATCTTCATATCTCAAGAGCTAAATTCAAAAATAATATAATTTCCATAATCCATTGTCCCTTTTCAGACCATAATTCATTAATTCTCAAAATACAGGCAGATTATAAGAAATTAATTTTTATTAAATATCTTCTTTATTCAGAAGTACAATTCAATTTAGATATAAATTACAGTACTGAAATTAATGTAATTAATCTTTGGGATACCTAGAAAGCCTATGTAAATGGAAAAAAATCTTTCATGGTATAAAAGCAAGCTAAAAGAATGGGAATCAGAATTATGTAACATCCAAAAACAAATTACATATCTCACTATTAATTCACCTACTTACACACAAAATAATCATAAAAAAGCATTGGAAGACTTAAACAAAAACAAAAGATATAATGAAATGCTAACTCACAAAACTAATATGGCTGTAGAAAGGTTAAAACTGATTTCCTATGCAGTATCACCCAAACATATGCATAATTTAGCAATAAGATTTAAAAAATCTGATTGAAAATAATATTACAATTATTATACATGAAGGAAGGAAAAAAAAAGGTTTTGGATATAAATGATGAACTAGATGCATTTAAACATTATTTCTCTAACCATTATAATGTTGCTTCACATATAACTAGTACATCAAACTTAGACCTGAAATTAGTAAAGGTAAAGGCGATACCAGAAAAGCTAAAGTTAGATATTCAAAAACAAATATCTCTAAAAGAAATTACTCAAAAAATCAAGGAAAGTAAAAGTAATAAAACACTGGGAATTGATGGAATAATTAATGAATTGTATAAGATATTTCCAGCTTCAGTAATATCATTGTTTCACAAAACTTTGAATGAAATTCTAGCACAAAACACAACTCCAATTTCATGGAGATATCCCTTAATTACACCCATTATAAAAGAAAACAAAGGCATTTTACAGAGTAAATCTTGTAGGCCAATATCTTTACTTAACAATGATTTTAAAATCTTCATTATAATATTAGTTAGTAGAATTAAAAAATCATTGACACACATAATAAATGAGGATCAAAAAGGACTGATTTATAAAAGACACACACATGACAATATACAAAGAATTCTAACACTCATAGATTTTCTGAACAGAAACAACCAAGAAGCTCTAATAGTAGCTTTGGATATAGAAAAAGCCTTTGATTCGTTTAGCTGGGATCTTCTTTTTAAGGCTTTAGAATTGTTTGAATTTCCTACTAATTTTATTACTCTAATAAAGAATATTTATAAAAACAATTTGGCTTAACTAAAACTTGGCCAGTTACCTTGAAGGCTATTCAAATAACCAAAGGTACAAAGCAGGGTTGTCTGATGTCTCCCATCATGTTTGCCTTAGGAATTTAGTTATTTGCCTCATTCATAAGCCACAACTCTAATATCAGGCATAGATGTATATGGTCAACTCAATTCAAAAATTATGTTATTTGCTGATGATGTTTTACTTATGTTATCTGTCTCGGAAAAATCAGTACAAAAACTAGATGAAATAGTGGAAAGGTTTTATTATATTTCCGGCCTTAGATTTAACAAGGGAAAATCTAATTATATACATTTGAATAAAAAGATAAAATTGACCTTAACTACAAATTGTGTGATAGGAAAACAAGTCCCCATAATAAAATATTTAGGAATAACACTATGTGATAATTTGGAATCTATGTTAACCACACATCATAGCAACATAATTAATAAAATAAAAATGTTAATAATAAGCGGGAATAAAATATTCTTGAGATGTGAAGACAGATTACAAATAATAAAAATTACAATATTTCCAAAAATGAATTACATTGCACAAGCTATTCCTAAAGTACCTAACAAGAAAATCTTGAAATAAATAAATAAAATTATATTAAACTTTCTTTGGTATCCAAAAAGAAATAGAATAGCCTATGCACATCATATTAGATCTTGGGAAATGGGTGGAATTAAACTTCCAGATCTAGAATCATACATAAAAGCTTCCATATTAAGAACTATCATTAATTGGATAGATCCTAATTATTCTTCAAAATGGAAAACATTGCACACTATTATTTTTCTAAATAAAAATAAAATAATTAAAAATTGTATATTAAGCGAGCAAAATAATAGGATGTGGCACATATTGACTGTTAATATTCAATATAATATAACAAAACCAACAAACTTAAATTATATAGATAATATTTACAATTTATTCAGAAGATTTATATATACTAACATGGATATTAAGATATGGCTAGACTTGATAATACCCTTTAGCTCTACAAAGAATTTCTTCAATAAAATTCATAATGTTATTTTAACTAGATGGGAGTGGACAAACTTCACTTGGCAACATTGTATAGAGAATCAAGTAGTATTAGACATTCAACAAATTCAGAAGAAATATGACATTCCATCAGCAGATTGGTTGATACTACAAAGCATATTATCACATGTTAAGGATCTTAATAGTAAAATTATTATTTCTCCTTATAAAACTAGTCCAAATTTTATAAGTCTAATATCTGAAGTTATTTACAGCAATTATAATTGGACAAATATAATTTCAAAATTATACAAAATATTGATAACATATAAAACTAACCCTAATGCAAGATATTGGAATTTCATAGCAAAAGGATGTCACACTAATCTATCAATTGAGAGTAAAACAAATCTTTTATGTTCTATTAACTTAACATTTAATTTACAAGTATGGAAAATATTTACATAGGTTCAGAGGTTCATAGGTAGGTACAAGGCTATTGGCCCTAGGGCCTATATAAGCCTAGGCAAAGGTACCCTGGCTTTTGTCACCCAAGAAAATTATTATCCTGTGCCACTGTCGAGCAGATCCACAGAAGTGATCCCGGGGTGAATTTCCTATCTCCCATCCAATCATCAAGATTTTTCTTGAAGAGCGCTAATGAGGACCTCTGTTTGATATAGATAGGTAGTTTGTTCCAGAGTATGGGAAGTCTCTGGGAGAGGAATATATCCCACCAGCATGTTCTGTTTATTGTGGTGACAAGGTTTAGGTCCCTAGACCGTGTAACTCGTAGGGATTGGGATTTCTTTAAGTGGAGCATGTCTAAAAGTTTTGGGTTGGAAATATGTTCACAGGGCATTTATTACAACTGATAAACTACCCAAATTCAATTCACTTGATAAATCTGTTTGTTGGAGATGTTCTTTAAACTGTAAAGCTGATTGGTCTCATATATTTTTGATTGTAATGATATAAAAAAATTCTGGGAAGAAATTACTATTTTTCTCCAAGCTATATTCACAGATATCTTTATTTTAACCAAATTTTTAGTCCTCCTAAATGCTAATGATACTATTGGAATTAATAGAAAAGATCTATACCTACTTTCCTCCATACTAGCTGTGGCAAGGAAATGTATAACTAGAAAGTGGAAGTCTTCACAAGAACCTACTCTGGGAGAATTCTTGAGATTGATGGAAGAAACAGCGACATTAGAAATCAAGGTGAAGGAATCGAGAATTTCACCTAAAACATGGACAAACAATACTTTGGAAAAAAAAAAAACTCTTATTGAGATATTAAAAATGAACCCTAAATAATAAATGTGCAATTTCTATACTTTATTAATTGAATGTTATACATTTTTGTTACTAATTTCATATATTTTATTATTATTTTTTCCTTCCTTTGTTCAGGTCAATTGTACATAGTGTATATAAAGGTTTATAATACTTGTTTATTGATGACTGTATTGTTAAACATTATATTATTTGGAAAATAAAAAAATTATTTGAAAAAAAAAATATCACATACATGGGCATTGTTAAGGCACACAGACCACGTCCGACACGTATAGGTTGCAAACATCTGGATATTCCAGACACATCTGTACAGAGGACTGTACAATGGTTTAACTTGCTGCATGTGAGGCAGATGCTGTTACCACACTATATAAAGTAATGGAAGCGGGAGATGGTCACCAGCTGTGTATGGAACACACATCAAAATGGTATAAGCCACACAAGATATTATCCACACACACACACACACACACACACACACACACACACACACACACACACACACACACACACACACACACACACACACACACACACACACACACACACACAATTTCCAGCCTATCTCGGTATTTCTACTATATTGCTATGCAGTTATCAGACACACCACAGAGCTTATGCATTACAACCTAGTCAAAAGGTACTTCTAAGGTGGATGACATCAACAGGACTACTAAACTGGAGTGAGGGGAAGTGTAACAGGTAGTACACAAGTCAAAAATGGTGTAACCCACACACTACATGATTCTCACACAAACACACACACACACATCCAACCAGTCGCCAGTAGGGAGATGAGAACTCCTGCCTATCTAGTTATTACTACTATAGTGCAACACAGTTATCAGATGTGCCACAGAGCGTATACATTTCCACCTAGTCAAAAGGTACTTCTAAGGTGGATGACATCAACAGGGCTACTAAATTGGAGTGAGAAGAAGTGTAAAGGGTAATACACAGGTCAAAAATGGTGCAACCCACAAACTACATGATTCTCACACATCCAAACAGTTGCCAATAGGGAAATGAGAACTCCTCCCTATCTACTTATTGCTACTATAGTGCTACTCAGTTATCAAACATGCCACAGAGCTTATACATTTTCACCTAGTCCAAAGGCACTTCTAAGGTGGATGACATCAACAGGACTACTAGATTCAGGTGAGGGGAAGTGTGAAGGGTAGTACACAAGTCAAAAATGGTATAAGCCAGACAGTACACACACACACACACACACACACACACACACACACACACACACACACACACACACACACACACCAGCATTGGGATTAGAACTCATGCTTATCTAGTTGTATCTATGAAATACACAGTTATATCTACAAAAAAATCACAAAATATACTGAACCTACTGATATTGCCAACATCCTGGCAGATAGATTCAGTGCAAACTTCACCCCCCTCACCTCCAAAAGGGCCCACAACAATACCAGAAAAGTGCAGTGTCCCAAAATTACAGACGCACAGATGAAAACAGCCCTTTCAAAAGCCAAATACACAGCATCAATGAGACCAGATGGTGTCCCCGGCTGTGTCTTACACGAACTACAAAACAAACTAACCCCCCACCTAAACACGCTGTTCAACCTCAGTCTACCTCAGGCTACATGCCCAAAGAATGGCGCACAGCAACGGTTATTCCTCTCCACAAAGGAGGGGCCACAGCTGACCCTGGTAACTATCACCCCATAAGCCTGACTAGCCTGGTCTTCAAGGCTATGGAGTGCATCATAATGGAACTCATTAACAAAGACATTGGGAACCTCCAAACACTTGACCTGACCCAACCCAGTTCTGCTTTGTTAAGGGCAGATAATGCCTACTAAACTTGGTTAACTTCTTCGAGACAGTCACCAAGGCCATAGACGAGGGAAAGGTGGTTCACACAGCCTACCTTGACCTTGCCAAGCCTTTGACACCATTCCCCACTTGGGTATTACAGAAAAACTCACCAGCCTGAACATAAACCCCTACATCACAAGATGGGTTGCCAACTGGCTTACAGACAGAACTCACATGATAAGAATAGTAGGCTCCAGGTCCGACTCTAAACCAGTCACAAGTGATGTCCCACAAGGCTTGGTCTTGGGACCCCTACTGTTTGGCATATACTTCTCAGAAGTACAGGAAAACAGAGGAGGACTATGGCTAACCAAGTTCACTGATGACTGCAAACTGGGAGCCATAATTGACTCTCCGGCTGACATGGACATCCTCCAAAAGGGCCTTACCGAGACGGACATCTGGTGTCAAAGTCATTGCCTCTAGCTAAATGCCAAAAAATGCATAGTCATCCCATTTGGGAAAAACAAAACACCCATGAATTAAAACATAGGTGGCAGCCCCCTTAATACAGAAGAGGTAATAAGAGATCTGGGGACCCAGGCCAATAGTATTCTCTCCTTTGACAATCATATTGCCAAAGTAGTTAGGAAATCCTTCTATGTGGCCCATCTATTTACTAAAGGGTTCTCATCTAGAAATAAAGAGGTTATAGTGCCCTTCTACTCATCACTCATTAGACCTATCATAGAGTACAATGCCCCAGTTGGGATGTACCTCACAAGACACTTCCAACAGCTGGAAAGACTACAAATGTACCTCACCAAGAGGATTACTGGTCTCAAACATATGTCCTATGCAGCCTGACTGAAAAAACTCTGGCTGTACTCAGTGGCATATCGCTTACTCAGAGGTGATCTCTGCCTGACTTACAAAGCCATGTCCAACTCAGAATTGATGGACATACTCCACCTAAATAAATCCAAGTCACTGTGAGCCACTCGCTCTAGTGAGCTAAACCTCATCACAACAATAAATAGAACATGCTGGAAGGATAGATTCCTGTCACAGAGACTCCCAATGCTTTGGAACAAAATTCCAAATTACATCAGGTGGAGCCCCTCACTAGCACTCTTCAAGAGAAACCTTGATGAGTGGATGGGTAACAGAAAATACACCCCTGGGTTCACTTCATTGGCTCTGCTTGACAGAGGATCAGTTAATTAATCAATGGGGTGGTAAAGGCTGACACACTCTGGCTAGGCTTATAAATGCCCTCAGGCAGATAGCCTAGTACCTACCTGTGAACCTATCAACCTATAGTGTTATGCAGTTACTGCACATGCTACAGAGTTTAATGGATTTTCACATTGTCAAAGCTGCTGATAACTGCACAGCTGAGGTAAAGTATTACAGCTGGCAGAAAGTCTGCCTTCAGTTCCACCCTTACATCATGCGAGTTCTTTCTGTCTTGCACTTCAAAAAGCATTATGGCTTGGCACTTCACCAGGTTATTGTATCAAGAAGTGTGGCACACCTGGGAGGCATCAGCAGTACTCTTTCATCACAGAAGTAGCCCCAGTACTTACTAGTTATGTCCACCCCTCCTGGCATGATTAAAGAGCAGTTTTCTGTGCTTTCACCCATTAACCTGGTGCACTTGTCCATTCTGAGGCACTGTTGCAATTGCCTCATGTACACAGACAACCCTCCCCTCTAAACTCCAAACACTCAGACCTGTGAGAGTTACCCGTATATGATGCACTGTGGACATATGCACTCTCCAGCAAAGACTGGACTAGCAAGTCAAGATGATAAGATCAACACCTGCATCACACCATGTGAACACATAGCTTACCATAACACCCACTTTGATAGCCATGACATACAGTGAAAAGCCACACACCCATCTTCACAGAGGCACTGCATGGACATTTACCCATCAGCACAGACCAGCAAGACAGACACCCACTCAGGCACCACAATATGGCACATGCCCAGGGACACATATTTAACCTACACAGTGTGCCCCTCAACCTAAGCTCCTAAGGCTAATCATCTTGCACAATACAGTAATCATGAGTAAGTCAATACTGAGGCACACACATATCCCACTCACTAAGTTGAATATGGAGCAGGTAACAGCCAAATATCTATCACATGCCAGCATCCAACACATGACACAGCCAGGCATGGCACTAAACAACAACTATGAGTATCACTCTGTATGCATGTGGATGAGAATGACTTGGGACACACCTCCCTGGACTACATGACAAGAGACATGGTTGAACTATCTGATTATGTGGTCCAGGCAGGTGTGATAGTAGCCCTGAGCTGTGTATCACTGTCACCCCGAATGATGCTGTGGTACTATCAACAGATTAATGACTGCAACATTGGCTTACGTGTTTTGTGTCATTCTAAGGGGATCTAGTACCTGTCTGTTTGGGATGACATGATTGACAGAACCCAATGCCTTGCTACAGATGTCCTACATCTGTCAGCGCTGGGTTTCCAGGTACTAGCTAAGTGTCTTGCCACCCCTACGTTGCCTTATTAGGCAATGTTCCTAATGTAATTACCACCATAACAGCTAGACATGTATGCAATCTGAGGGTCATGCTGCTCAACAGTAGACATTTAACTATCAGGATGCAGTCACTCAAAGCACTCGGAGTGGAGGACATTAATATGTTTGCTGTAATGGAAAGGTGGTTCACAGCAGCAGACAGCAGCCCTGCAGTATGGACCATATCACACCTCCACAGGTGGTTTTGTCTCCATATTAATTATGGATAGGAACACCTCCAGACTAGAATATAAGCATAATGCATTGGGAATACTTCGATATAATTGTCTTGGGGTAATGGGGTAATAGTGAAATCCAGACAATAGCCTGCTATGGGTCCACATCTATGTCCCTAGACTATCAATGCATATTCCTCAACACCCTGCCATCTATGATGGTCCAATGCAACACTGACATAGTATGAGACTTCAGCTACCCCTCCATCATCTGGGGAAAGTAGCCAAGCTACAGTGGCCCAACACTTCCAGGGATTCATCTTTTACAATGCCCTGGACCAGCTCATACTGACCCCAGTAGAGGATGCAACAACCTTGACCTTGCAGTCATTCATCTGTTGATACTTAAAAATGGGACTGTTGCTCATCCACAGTTGTCAATCCCTGTATGGTGAGATCCACACAGGCTGTAATGAACATGGAACTCAACATGTCAGCCACACCCCCCACAAAGGTAATCACCTTGCATAACCTCTCCAAAGCTGACTTTGCAGCCAAGAAAACAGGGTTGATGACTTCACTGCACCCATGGCAATGGGAAATAGCTGCATGACTATCAAATCATACACATATGCACTGTACAAACAGGTTCATGAATGCATGGTACTAGCCAGAGTCACCAGAGCCCAGACACTGTCCTCCAAACACTGGGAGACAATGTGATGGTCCCCTGCCATTACTAAAGTGTAAAACAGAAGGAAGACACTATTGCAGAGAAAGGATGTGTCCCATGACTGTTGAACTCCCTTATTAGCCTCAAACACAACTTTGGATCCCTCATGGAATCCCCTACAGGCATATATGAAGGCAAACATGCAGCAGACACTGATGACAATCACAACAGCCTTTGATTGTTAAATCAACAACCTCCACTGCATTAACCACAAGTGCTATGAGTTAACGGACAATGCTAATACCTATCCTGGGACAACAGCTATTGGCCAGAGTCTTGGCAACACATTCAGTGCCAGCTTTACCCCACTCTCACCCCACAAGTGATGTGCTGAGTGAATGTGTTCTCACATGCTGTATCCTGTTTCTGTTCTAGGCATCTGTGTGTCACCAGGATATGGCTCTGCAGCAAGACCAAGGGGTATTGCAGTGTTGTAACACATCCACCATGTCTTAGGCAGGATACAGCTGTAGCTGCATGTATTTCCCAGGTTTGTAACACAGTGACTGCATATGCCTCACAGATTACAGGGCTGAGGGTTGTACATAGGTATATGTTGATTTACATCTGTTGTAGAGTGGAGAATGGTATGTGTTGTGGTTTGGACATACCTCTGATTGCTAATAACCACAGCCACAGTGGATATTCATCAACCAAACACAATGATATTACTATTCATACACACACACACACACACACACACACGCACACACACACACACACACACACACACACACACACACACACACACACACACACACACACACACACACACACACACACACACACACACACACACACACACACACACACACACTTGCCAGTACTGAGAGTTCAATGCTTCATAGGTGAGTAGTAGGCGAATGGGCCTGAAGGCTCTACAAGGCTAGCCCAAGGAAATACCTTGGCATCAGTTCACATGACAATAGTCCCCAGTGTGGGTCAGGCGTATAGTCACTGGAGTGGTCCCCAGGGGTGGGTACTGTATTCCTCATCCACTCATCCAGATTTCTATTGTGGGTGGCCAGTGATGTGCACTGCTTCACATGTATGTGATTTATATTCCATAAAATGGACAGTGTCTGGGTTGTGCACCTGCCACACAAGCATGTTCTCTGAAGTGTGGAAGTGTGCTTGAGGTCTCTGGGGCATGTTGTGTGGACAGATTGGTATCTTCAAATGTAGCATTCCTGACCTAGTTTGGGGAGATATGACTGTCTAACTGAGGTAGTGATTACACCTCCATAGACATTATGCTACGGGGATTCAATGGAGTTATTGGAGTCTGTCCATACAGGGCATGTGTATAAGGCATGGTATTCCCTTTGTGGGGTACGTTTACAGACTCTACAGTTGTTGCAGGTTTCCATTGGGGAACTTGGCAAAAGGGCCACTGTACACATTGATTGGGCTACTGAGGGGATGGTACAGGGTAACCACGTCCTTTTACTTGCTGGATAACACACACTTAGGAGATGTAACACATCAAAGTAATTTCTGATGTCAGTGACAATACTGTGGTCAACAGGCAACTGACTGTCAACCTGTGTTCCCCATTCTGTTATAACAATGTCACTGTTCAGTGGACTACCGCCAATGTATTACTTCATGTGAGCCATGGTGTTCCCAAAGGTAATGGTGGCACATCTCTTGACATTGAGGTAATGTCCAGGGTTCTGACAACAGTCATAGGTGTCTAGTGACCTTTGTGCATGATATCAGCATCAGATGGATTGGGAATGCTATCACCCACCTTACTGTTGTATACAGACATTTTCAGCCAGAGTGTCTTTGTGTTCTCCTATACCTCAGAAGGGTAGATCCCAAACATGAGAGGACATGGGTCCATACCCTGTGTGACACCAGTCATGTCTGGTTATTGGTTTGACATGGAGTCCACTGCAATCACACCATGGGTACTATCTGTGAGTCAGTTTGCAGAACTATTGATATAGTGGTTGATACCTAGCCAAGTATGTTTGTGTATGATTCCTGGGTGGGAATGGTCTCTGAGTATTAGAAGGGTTGACTATATTGTTAACTATTCCATACTGTCACATAGTCATTGCACATGGCACTACACATTTAGGGCTGTGGATTGTCTACACCAGCCTTTATGGTGTTTGACAACTGTTGGCCTTGTAATGTGGACATTGGGACATATACTAGGTCATCAATATAATAATTTAGCAAAACACACCCCCAATGGGTCCTGTTATTACACAATCACACCAACACCCACACAGGATACTAATGACAGACAGACAGAGACACACACACTTGCTAGTACTAAGATTTGAACCCCTATCTATCTATGCATTGCTACTACAGTGTTATGCATTTATCACATGCACCATAGAGTTTATAGAACAGCTGTTGTCCCAAGGTACTTCTAAGGTGAGGAACATCACCAGCCCTTGTAAATACTGCCCTTTGGTGATGCAGTGGGTGAGAGATTTCATAAAATACTTTACCCTACAACACACATTTACATTTGCCAAGAGTAAGGTTTGAACCTCTATCTAACTATGTGTTCAGACCTTTATGTTATGAATTCACCACACGCACCACTGACCTTACACAGATGAGGGTTGCCAGCAGGTACTTCTAAGGTGAATGATATCTGCAGGACTGCTAAAGTAGGGCACTGAGAAGTGTACTGGGTGTAAATGGGGCCAATATTTTTAAGGTACGAACATATATATATATATATATATATATATATATATATATATATATACACACACACACACACACACACACACACACACACTTGCCAGGAATGAGATTAAAATCCCTACCTATGTAGTTATTGCTACTACATTGTTACGCATGTAGCACATATGTCATGGAGCTTATAAGTAGAACAGTGTCCAAACATATCTCTAAGGTGAGTGACATCAGAAGCTTTTGTAAAGTATTACACTTTGAAATATACTTGCTTTGTATGGACACAAAATACTTCAACCTACAGCTATACACACATTCATACAGACACACTTTTACAATTACCAGCACTGAGATTAGAACTCCTACCTAAGTAGTGTTTTACACTACAGTATCACACAGTCATCGCAAGTGCCACAGAGCTTATAGGTTGGAGAGCTGTCTAAGGTATCTTTGAAGTTGAGTAACATCAGTTGCAGTGCTAAAGGAGGGGTAAGGGAAGTGTAGTGAGTGTGAACGGCCTCAAACTCGTTCATCTAGAAACACACAAACACACACACACACAACTTTACATTTGACAGGACTGAGATTACAGCTGCTACATGGATACTTATTTGTACTATAGTGTTAAACAGTTATCACAAGCACCACTGAGACTACAGGGCTGAGGGCTAACAAAATGAATTTCTACAGTGAATGACATCAGCACATCATGTGATATAGGCCAATGGGATGTGTACTGGGTGGGAAAGGCCTCATAATGTGATTCTCTCTGTCACTGTCTGTCTTTCTCTTCCCCACGTCTCTGTGTGTGTATGTTTGCCATATATAATGTTGGCCTTAGATATGTGTGCGTATTCCTATATCTCTAAGGGTAGGAGCATGCCCAATATGACCTTCTATATTGAGTGTCTGCATCTATTCCAGGGAGAGTTGGACTTCAGTTCAGGGTTTTGTGTGCTACTGCTACACCTAGCAACTTGCTTCTGCAGGATATCTGTAGATAGGTTGCTAAAATGGAGACACAATGGCCGTAACATATGGGGGATACTGTAACTATTTCTGTCTGTGCTGCTTGCATAACATGGCTGCTTGATTTTCTGACATTTGTAATGTTTCACACTGTGATGTATCATGTCATCAACTACTGACAGATATTATTCTTTGCTCACAGTTATTTACCAGGGAAATACAAGATGAATGAAGCTGAGACCAATATTCTGAGGCATATAGACTACACATTCTGGCACACTCCTGCCATTGTGGAGGGGTAACTACAGACAATAGGCTGCTGGTTCTGTGTAAATGGTCCAGCACCTTGGTAGTATGCTGGCTGGAGTTCCCCTTTTTGTGCTTTTCTCAACTTAAAGGAATGGCCATATCCTGCTTGGGTCAAACCACTCAGCTGTACAGATACACCCAGGTTATCCAGAGGCAGGACTCATGTATCTTGTCAGTTTACCTTCACATTGTGGTTTACAAACAGTTTTGTGGCTATTCATTCATGGATTTGCAGTTGGGGTAGTATGGGCAGACGCCTTGACATCCATGCTTCTACACCCCCTCTGTTATTCTCTCCTCTTCCTAACATTATGACAGCAATATCTCTGAGGTATCTCTGTAGTTGGGCATTTATCCCAGTAGTATTTATGGCCTGGTCCACAGTTCTTGCAGTAGGACATGGGGAGGCATGCTACTGGCATTTGTCAGCATGGCCTTGCATTTGTTTTCTGTTTACTGTATTAAGTTGTTAGTTAGGATCCCCCGACATTCCATACATTGGCACTATGGGTGAGGCATGGGCCTTTGCCAGAGGACTGTAGGCCATTTGAGAGTGCTGCAGGCCATCTGTAGCAGGCCAGTGCATTCTGTCACTCATGCATTCCCAGGCTGCAAGCCAGTGGATTAACCTGGGGCAATAGGGGTAAGTAGTTGAGGTGTTCCTGTCAATCCTTCCTGTTCATACTGATCCACGAGTCTGGATGTGGTCAAGTTGCTGCTTACAGGTAAGGACACATCTGCATGGGACACCTATTCAGCATGCAGCATCATGTATGTATTCCCATACAGAGATGGTTTCATCCTGTACTTAATCCCTACAACAAAGATATGACCTGTGATAAACCTGTGGGTGATAGTGGGGTGAGCTGTGTGCATGTGTGACTCACAGATATACCTGGAACATTCCCCTTATGCTGGCTTGTGTGTGAGCATGGGTAGCCTGTCATTACTTTATAACCAAGCCTTTTGTGGTCTGCCAGTGATTGGCCAGACTACCAGTATTCCATACTAGAGGAACAACTAATTTGATCCTAACCTCTATGTATATTTCCAAAGTTGTGTGCAGTTGACAGTTATTTTATATGCACTCTGTGTAGGTTACTTCCACCTATGTACTATTTCTATGTATGGGCCCCCATTCATGGGATGTCCAGCTTTCCAATGGTGACAGATATTGACATCTGGACAGTGAGTATGTACAACTGCTGACATGGGTGTAGCTAAGAAGCAGTGTGCTTGGCACTGCAGTTGTTTGAACGTGCCCTGTTGACCTTTGTACTGTACCTATGCCACTGAGACACAACTATCCAGGCCCACATGCTGACCACTTCCAGGCAATATTAAACGCACAACAAACTTACCACACTGACCCCTGCATATTGTACACTTGCAACAATGTAGATTGGGACAGCTCTGGCAATCCGTGATCCAGTGATATTACTCCTCAAACTTATGTTCCTGCATTTCTACATGGGATTGTGTGTGTGTGTGGGGGGGGGGGGTGCACACCTGCAGACTTTAAACATTTACAATGACTGTACTGGTATTTCAGTCACTCTGCTGGCTTCCATCTCATATTTTATTGTGACCTATCATGCAGAAAGGAGGCATATCAATAGAGTAAACATGTTAGATTTTAATGGCATAAATTTCAGTTTCAGACGTCTTACACTTCAGAACTAAAATGCAATTGCCAGACCTGTTGTAGTATATTTGTGTAGGTCTGGAGTGATGCTGTTCACCACTGCCATCATTTGGGGTCCTTAACCCAGCCTTTCTTTATGGTCATCTACACCTGTCCAGCTGGGTGAGGCTGCTTGTGGGTATGTGACCTATTGACATGCACAGTTATTTGGGCCATCATATGTACTGCAGTGGGAGTTGTCACCTTGTGTAGTACTGCTTAGTATGTTGACACCAGTATTTGTTGTGGATTTCCTGCCATCCCATAAGGCTGTCAACTGTCTGCCGCTGTCCCATTCAACCACCCAATTCCCTTGCATGCTTGCCTCCATACCATACATACAACTATCATAACATACTACTCCATTCAGTAATTGATAGGAAGGGTGACTTACCTAGTTGCTGGGACAGTATTGAGGATGGTGCTGGAGGGCTGACTATGTCAGATGCACGTAGTACACTCCCTATACATGGTAAAGCACAGGTAATGTCATCTTTGGTATCCCTTTTACTGTATGTGTGAGTCAGAGAGAGGTATCAATCCCTGGGTCCCTGCAGTGTCAGTGTGTGTGCTATGGGTTGCCTCTTTGCCAAGTCCTGGGTATACTGGGGATGCCTCCTTCTGCCTACAAGTGCAGGATCAGGAAGTTCCTCCTCTGAGTCCCTCTGTGCCTGTGCAGGCCTTGGCAATGGTGGGGGCTGTGATGCCCTGACCCATGCTGTTTCTGCTGCAGCTGTTTCCACAGGATCATATTGTGTAGCATAGCACATACTATGAACATTTGCGTACATGTAGCTGGAGAGTACTGCAAGGCTCCACTGGATATGTCAAGGCAGCAGAACCATGACTTGAGCATCAGAAACACACACTCTACAATGATCCTGGTTTGTGTGTGTGCCTCATTATGGTGTTCTTGTTTGGGTGGGTGTGCATTTCTGATGGGTGTCATCAGCCACAGCTCCAGTGCATAGCCAGAATCCCCCACTAGATGGCCATATGGGATGTCCCCCTCTGGCAAATCCCTGATACAGCTGTGAGCAATGCCAGATGTGGGAGTTGTAATAGCTTCCATGGCTGCCAGCACACACATTCGTGATAATGCTCTAGGTATCGCACATGACCTGGCAGTTGATGGAGGGGAAGCCCTTGAAGTTTATTTAGACCCTACCCCGCTTGCTGGGTCATGCTTTGATGAGGATGTGCCTGCAGTCTATAGCACCAACTACTTCAGGGTATTCTGCTATATGGTGGAAGAGATGCATACTTCTGGTCAATGCTGCACAGGTGTTGGGAAAATATGTGCTCATTGGCATGTGGTGTCATGGCATCCAGGAACTGGTGGAGCACCCTGGATACTGATGCCTGTGAAAACCCCATGATATCCCCAGTCGGTCTTTGAAAGATACATCTGGTTAGTATTCTTAAGCCTACACATACCTTGGTATCCACTGGGATGTGTTCCCCTCTGTTGGTTCTGTGTGTGAGGTGGGGATGGCAGAGCTGGACGATTTGCTGTAGAATGTTCCGGTCGACCCTATAGTGCTCCACTATCTCCAGCTTATGTAGGCCCTGGTAAGTTACCCTGGGTCTGTACACTCTTCTCCTCCTCCTCCTCACTGTGGGTTGGTTGTCAGCATTCTCCTCCTCACCACCCTCAGTCTCTAGCACATATTGATGGAGTAAAGGGGCAGCAACATCTAACAATTTTAGTTAGGTTTGCCAGTTAAAAATACCCCATCTGTTTACATTGGGGGTGTATAGTTTGTGGGAAAAAACAGTCTGAAAGGTGTTTGCATAGTTTATAGCAGTGTACTGGGCTGCTGCATGTGTAATTGGCTGGTTCTGATACATTTAACTTGCCAGCTATGCTAATTCTCCTTGATTGCCTTCCTACTGCTTTTCCCCCTTCCCAGTTCCTCCCTATTTAAGCCCTGAGGTGCTTCATGCATACCCAGTGCTGAAATGTAAACAGTGGTGCCATTTCCTCTTTTTTTGTTTATGTTTAAAACTTAGTGGATGGCGCACACACTCGTTTAGGTTATGTACACAGTGCTCAGGCACATCTGACACCCCCCCTTCCTTAGCTGTGCTTAGCTAAGGGCAAACACGGGCCACAGAGCTCCAATGAGCTTACAGCAAGTATGACACACACCCTTATGAAGTCATCCAGCTCTTAGACTTGCACTCTTGTATTGCTGCACCTACACGGTTAGGTGCAAGCTGACACTTTGAAGAAATATGTGATTCAGTATAACTCCCCTCATTTGCATACCCCAGGTATAGGTCATTTGTTACTGCACTAAAATGGACCCTTTCCCCTTGACAGCCAGTGCTCCCTGGTAAGTTACATTCTCCATGCCACTGACTATAATGGCAAAATGCAGATTTAACTTAAAATTGAGGTTTCCCTTTTTTTTTTTTTTTGGCACAATCCCGTTTGCGCACTTTGCCCTATGCTTAAACGGCTGATATCGACCAAAAGAAAAAAATGTAATTTTCATAATAATCAATCTTTCATGCCAATGGCCTTATATTTGGCCATTGGCATGTCTAATGTACATAACACATGCTTTTTCACGAGCTGTGATAAGTCCGTTTTGTCCATTGCAGAAATGTACTGTTATTTTCCAAATACATTCCTGCACTGACACTGTTCTAGCATGGAGACCTGGCAGCTTGTTGAATTGCTAAATCACCTTATTTGCATGGTTTTCACCAGCAAATGAGGTGATTTGCATGTTTGCCGGTTTTCCATGCTAGAACAGTGTAGGACCTCTCATGCACATGAAAAAGGCACTATCCTGAATCTCTTGGCGGCCATTTTCCATGCAGGAGCTCCTACACTGTTCCTGCACAGAATGTATGGCTTCCTGAATCCCAGGGTGTGTGTGTGTGTATATATATATATATATATATATATATATATATATATATATATATATATATATTTATTTATACAGATATATAGATATAGATATAGGTATATAGATGTTGATATACCTAAATGTATTTGTAACACTTTACAGATGTCTGTATTAGATAACTATAAGTTGTGAAATATGCAATATCATTGGATGCCTTTTAAAATAATGAGGACTTATGATCCTCAAGAGCACAGATGTTCAACCATGAACTAGTGAAAATATATATTAAATCCAAAACAGAGGTATGACGGACTATTTCCTGTATTAAATTAAATAAATCTTCTCATCAGAGGACAGGGTACAATGATCCCTGCTAAAGACCTTTAATGATCTCATTTCATAGTTTCACATTCAATGTGTCTTGTTGGAATTGCACATTAATCCGCAACGTGCTGTCAAAATATCACCTACAGCTTGCATGTGCTACTTTGTTTGGGTTTGATTTCTAGCATGGATAGTGTATCAGGTCTGCAGTGGTAATGAGCAGAAGTTATTTGTTGCAATTTCTAGTGCAGTAGCTATCAGTATATAACACTAAACCATTTATAGTTTGACAAGTAGGTCAGAAGATTAATGCTGTGAGCAGCGTCCTATAGCACAGTGTTTGATTCCCTTAGCCATCATTTAGTTATTTATTTATTTAATTTGACATTTGTCGACTGGGATAGTCCGACAGGGCAAAAGCCCTTTTTCAGCGGATGCCTGGGAAGAAAATCTCCAGAATACAGCAAAACAAAATAATTTACATGCAAAATAAAATAAAATAAAATAGAGAAGCAACATATTGAAACATAAGCAAAAATTGACTTAATAGTTTGATATAAACAAGTGAATAAAATTAATATCATATGTATAGTTAGAAGAGGAAAAGAAAAGAAAATCATTACTCTGCGACCTTGAGCAAGTTAGTTAACCAGACAGTGCTTTGCGGACAATTGGGAAACTTAGCAAGTGTCCACAATGGCCTGCTGGGCATTGTGGACAATTGGGAAACTTAGCTAGTGTCCACAATGGCCTGCTGGGCATCATGACAAATAACTACCTATTAACCAGTAAGGTGACAGGAATCAAAGTAACTGGTTGTTATCTTCTGATCCAATTAGTCAATAAATCAGTTAATTAAATAAACTAAAGTACGAATAACTGACTTACTAACTAAATGACAAACGAAATAATGATGTTATACATCAAAAGAAGTCTTAGTGAAACAGCCAGTTGCCTGAAATGGACACGTTTAAAAATTTAGTAGAAACCGTAACACATGAAATATGAGAATCAAGCATGTTAAAACTTAAAAAACTAGGACTATGGAAGTCTACTCTTGTCTGAAGAATATGACATGTGCATAGTCTTGTAATTTTCCCTGACACAAATGCTTTGATATGCTGAGTGAGATGTGTAGACTAGAATGGTGTGTCAGCTTCTAACAACATATATGACAAAACTGAGAGGACTCTTGCTGAATCCTCTTTATATTTCTGAACAATTTAAGCTACACAGGGAATATGTCATTATCTTTCTACTGAAATGAGTAGTTCAGTTTTGTTGAATCAAGGCAGTGAGATTATTATATCAGTCAGATTGAAACTGTGGACAGGGTAACCTTTCAAAATGACTATCTTTTACAGTGGGAAGATTTACAATGCACCAGACCAAATTGTAAAGCTACCCACTATTATAAAATGTGCCCTTACCAGCCTAACCTGTGCCTGCACCCCACCTCACATCTCCTCATCCCTGGTTAAATCCAATCACAAATCAGTCATCTTCTTTGTCAGGCCTAGTTGTATTACCCCACCAGCAAATGAGGCCATCTTTAGGGATATCTCCAATGGAAACCTACCCCAGATTAGAGAAGAACTGTGCAAAATTCCCAACAATCTGTTGAATATGGACTAAGTTGAAAGGGCTGTCACAATCACCTCTAACGTTTACCAGCACCTGAACAGTTTCATAGAAAAATCAGTACCCATACGCATTAAATATAATGGTAAATTCAGGAATAAGCCTCTATTGTAGAACTCCACCATAAATAAAGTGAACAACAGAAGAAGGAAAATAATGAAAAGTTGCAAGCGATCCCCATCCCCCAATTTCAAGATTGCACTGAAACGTGCCAGTAAATAATCTGAAAACACTATTAGAAAAATGTAAAGCCTACAGACTCCAAAGGAAACTACGAAACTTTCTTCAGTTACACCATGCACTGAGTTCATCCATAATACCATCCGTTCTGCCCCCAAGGATATAGATAATATATTATCAGACAAATTAAGTCCCACCTTTACCCTTCTACCCATATTGTTGCCCCTACTGTACCTGAGAATTTAGTTTCTCTTGAAATCAATTTGGGGCATGTTTTAGAATCCCAGTCAAATGCTAAAAATAATACTTACAGAGGAATAGACAGTATATCAGACTGCACTCTCTTTAGTGCCAAGTATGCACTATCTGAACCTCTACTTAAAATGTTCAACATCACCCTATCTTAAGGGTTCAGTTATGATGCCTGGAAACAGCCACCATGACTCCCCTACACAAGGATAGTCCTTCTATAGACCCTGGTAATTATAGACCCATCAGTCTCACCAGCCTTATATACAAAGTCATGGATTGTATCATACCAGAACTCATTTATGCAGGTATAGGCAACTTAACTGATCTAGATACCAATCAGTTTGGTTTTGAGAGGGGCAGGTCCTGCTTTCTGAACCTAACAAGCTTCTTCGAAAAGGTTATAGGGTCTGTGGACAGTGGTTATTCTGTTGAAACTGCTTCTCTTGACCAGGCCAAGGTTTTTGGCATTATCCCTCATGCTATTATTTTTTTGAAAAAAAAAAATAGAAAAGCTTAATGTAAATTCCGACATTTCCAGCTGGATTACAAACCAGATACCCAATAGACCGTAAGATGTAAAAGTTGTTGGTTCTCTTTCTGAATGTAAAATTGCAACTAAGAGGGTACCAAAGGGATCAGTTCTATGCCATCTTGCATTTGGCATTTGTTTTGCAGACATCCAAGCCCATATCCCAGAAGTGTGGTTGCCCAAGTTTGCTGATGATTGCACACTGGTCACTGTTATCTGTTCATCCACTGATACAAAACAGTTCCGTCATGGGTTGGAATATGCACATACATGGTGCATCAACAACAGTCTCAATTTAAATGAAAAAAAAAAAACTGAAGTATAGTAGCATTTGTCAGAGAAGTTACTTCCACCTCATATGTTATAAATGGTATTTATCTTCAGACAGATGTTGTCTTAAGTGACCTACGTACCTATACGGATAACTCTCTCTCTCATTGGATCATGTCATCATGCTTCCATCATAGTCAGGAAATCCTTCTATCTGACCCAGTTATTTCCAAGAGATTATCTTTAAGATCCAGAGAAGTTATCCTACAACTATACTATTTCATTATCAGACCTATCATTGAATGCAATGCCCCCTTTGGTATGTACAAATCCAAGCCTATTGCTCAAATGGAAAGGCACAAAGATTTCTAACAAAGAAAATTAAAGGTCTTAAATCTTTCAACTACCCTGACAGATTAGGATGATTCTCCTCATAATCAGTAGCTTACAGGTTGTGTGTATCTCACGTTTAGAGCCATAAAAGACCCAGTCCTATTTGACCTCCTATTTCTTTGCAAAACCAGTGGCTTTACAAACATCCACACTAAGAACCTAAATAAACACCAACAAATAAACAAGACACGATGGAGAGATAGGTTTTTAACACAATGTATTCTATAATACAAGGTAGCTAGAACCTATTTTTTTCACATTTTAAATGAGGGGTTATAGAAGCCAGAATATGGGTAAATTTATGGTTTCTCTTCCATTCATTCAGGCTGCATTTGAAGAAGGTTAGTAAGCTACTTTGTTTCACATTAAAGGAAGTCTATTCTATTATAGGTTCATAGGTTGGTACTAGGCTATCAGCCCTAGGCCCTATACAAGCCTAGCCATAACAATTCCCTGGCTATTTCTTCCCACAGTATTTACTTCCCTGGACCCCTGTCTAGCAGGGTGACTGACATGATCTCCGGGGTGAATTTCCTATCTCTCATCCAATCATTAAGGTTCCTTTTGAAGAGGGCCAAAGAGGCGCTCTGCTTGACATGTATGGGAAGACTATTCCAGAGTCTGGGGAGTCTCTGGGTCAGGAACCTATCCCTCCAGCATGTTTTGTTCATTGTGATGACAAGGTTTAGATCCATGGATCGTGTCTCTCTGGGGGATTGGGATTTCTTTAAGTGTTACTTAAAGAGGGATTCATAGATGGAAATACCTATTTTACCAGAAGGTTCTGCTTATCTTGGGTTGGAAGTTAAAGTTTTTGTACAGACATTTAAGGTACTGTTTGTTCTGCAGATATGTTGGAGGTCGCATAGGAGTAGTTCCTATGAAGATCTGTAGGTGAGGCAAAGTTACCCCAACAGTCTGTAAGAAATAGCGAACAGACAAAGTACTTCAAAGAGAGGTCAATGAAGCACACGAGAGACATACCCTTGATTTTCTTTGTTTGAAAATGCTGTGGTCTTTCTATCTGAATCATATATTTGAAGAAGTGCATACTGAAATTATTCTCTGTTATGGATCTGATAAGGGAAGAGTAGAGATAAAATAACTTTACCTGACCTACAATATATACCCCTGCTAATCAGTCTAGCTTTATAAAAGTATTTTCTGATGACAATGGACACATAGTGGTCAAATGATAGTTCATTGTCAATAAAATTTCCAAGACCCCTAATACCTTTGTCAGTTTTCAAAGGTGTGTCCATGTTTGCCAAAGGACATTATATTAAATGTCATGGCATTTAGCTTAAGGGTATGGCTCTGGCACCATTTTGTGGCATGCGTTAAGCCATCTTGGAGAATCCGGGAGTCAGCTATCAAGTTTATGTTAATTCCAGATTTGATGTCACCCACAAACTTGGTCAGCTACAGTTTTTTTTAACAACAGCATTAATTAACATCAGAAAAGAAAATACCAATGACTGATTTCTGAGGGAGGCCATTAAATACAACTCTTCTATTATGAGAGATTTGCCTCAACACTTACAGACTGGGTTCTATCACTGAATCAGTCTTCTGTCCTCATACCTCACATTTGTATGAAATTGTACTGTGAATATGTATAGGCTGAAGCTATTTGGTGATTACTGTTACACTGCATGTCATTGCTGCTACTGTGACTATGTATATGATGAAACTGTATAATTACTGTTATTCTGTATATGTTTATCATTATGCTTAAATGTATTTCTGATATTTTTATCATGTATAAATCTTTTAGGGCTTTTCTCCTCGGATCTCCTCTGAAAAAGGGCATCTGCCCACAGTGCCCAGTCAGACTAACCCGGTCAACAAATGTCAAATAAATAAATAAAATAAGTAAATAAATATTCAGTGGATTACACAGGAGCTTGCATTTAGTTTGATTAGTGTGTCTATAAAGGCAGAATGTGGGGTGCTGTCAAAGGCCTCACCAGTTTGAGATATGCAGTGTGCATCAATTTGCCTGCATTCTATGCCTTTAGTCAGTTGTTCAAAGAAGACTACTAAGTTTAGGAAGCAGAATCTATCTTTACCAAACCCAAGCTGGTTTAATCACAGGTTTGAAGAGTGCTGATGTCCTTGTTAAGTTTTATAATGATATATTCCACTGTCTTTCAGACATGGCCAGTTAGGCTTATACATCTATAGTTATCAGGGTCATTGGTAGATTCTCGCTTGTGGAGTGGGATGGCTAAAGCAGATTGTCACACCTTAGGATGAATCCAGAGGAATGACTAAGGATGAATGAGTTTAGTAGTGAGTCTACAAAGCTGTGTATGGTGCTAACAAGAAAGAAATATAGCAAACTGTCTAGTCAAATGGATTTAGTCTTCTTGCCCTTGGAAAGCTTAAAAAAATCAAACAATCTTAGCACAGAAGCATAGATACTTCAGAAATATTTAATTATGCACACATGTAAAGCCAAAATAAAATAATAAAATGCATAAATGCAAAGCGTTCATGAACAGTGCTTTTCAAAACCATCAGAACTAGCCCTGAGTTTATCTGAGGAGGGTGTGGGCATGCAAATATGCAAGTGAAAGGGAGATACAAGGCTGTAAAGCTACAACTTAATTTATCAACTAATATGTTGGCTTTGTTATCTGAGAAGAAGTATGTGTGTGTGTTGCTATGTATTAGCTCAGTGCAGTGCTCAATATTCTTTCTAAGGTTTATAGCATAGTTATAAAAGTCGGTATGGTTGTCCTTTACATAGGAGGCACTTTTTGGTTCAAATTTATCTTTGAAATATTTGATTTTGTTTCTAAGCTATTTGTTTATATTTTTGAAGTAACTTGTAGAAGTTGAGGTTTTTATGTTATTCTTATGGTCAATAAGTTTGTTTATTTATATATTTACTGTACATTTGTTTACCGGGGAGGTCCGACTGGACAGAGCTGTCTGTTTTCACCAGAGGCCCAGGGTGAAAAGCTCCAGAACAATTGCTAACATATTATACATAAGATATTTACATGAACATTGTTTCTTCCTGTTGTTCTATAGTTTGTTTATATGAGAATTCCATCACAGTGATTATTTGTAAACTTAGCATTTAATTTGTGCCTGATATGGACCAGTTCCTCAGTGCAAGTATTTAGAAAAGCATAGAAACCTTATATGAGTGTATATGAGACAGGAAACTTGAAGGGAGATGGGGAGTGCGTAAATTCCATCAGGTCATCAGTTAGCTGTAATAGATGCTGTGAAGATAGGTAAAGGCTGCCAGCCTAGCCAGATAGAATTTTGTAGATAATTCTGTCATTTATAAATATTAATGTAAGCCACAGGCTTGTTCCCTTAAATGTGAAAAGGCTTCATTGGATATTGAACTGCAAAAATGTAACAACAGTGCACTCTGCTATAAGAAAACTAAGTCAAGAATTTTATGACTGTCTTTGATGTCAAAATTCGGAGCCGATTATGTCTAGAGGGAGGCATCCTGCCTATTGTTTTAAGACCAAAGTTAATGGCTAGAATTTGCATGTATAAACGTCCTTTATTACTCTGGATTCTGACCAGGTGTAAAGAATGTAAATGTAGTTTCTGTTAGCCTGAGAACACCAGGGAAGTGTGAAGAATGATGTCATGTGAAGCAGCTGTGTGTTATCAATTTAAAGAGAGAGAATCAGAGAGCTCAGAGCATTTGTCTTGAGAACATCCAACATCACCAATACTGCTTTGTTCTTTATGTAAGTTTATTTTAGAACTGTGTTTTCTCTTAGAAATAGCTAGGAATCAGGAAGATTAGACCAAGTGTTTTTCTGTAATGTCACTCATGAATTCTTGACTGGTACTGTGTAGTAAGAAGTATTGTATTGTGTTTTTATAATTTATTATTAAATATTTTAAACCATTCAACTGTGGCTGTTTTGTGTAGAGATAATTAAAGCTCTAAGAGTACATTGCATGTATATGGTCACTCAAACCTTGACTGTTCAGTCACACTTACCATTTGGATAATATTACACAGTAATAATTGGACACCCCTTCAGAAGGGCCTTTGAGTAATTTATAAATATCGGCTGGGTAGTGGCAGTAATTTCTACCATACAGTCTGGGTAAAAGGGGCAGAGCTGGAGAACCTGTGCCAGCCTTCCCCAGGAGTGTCTGTGTGGTTGTATAAACTCTTATCTCAAAGTGCGTGTGTGTGTGTCAGCTACTTTGGCAGGAACATGAAGCACTGGTTGGACAGATCTGGTGCTGTAGGTTTTAGCTTGCCCACTAGACTGAGATCCGGACCCTATAGCTGTGCCAGTAGGGAGTCTTATTGGGGACCTGGAGAGAAAGGGAAAAACCAGCCCCAGACTGACTGAGGTCTCTGTGAGCTCTTAAGGGAAACTGGACTTTACTGTGCATGTATTTATTATACTTTCCCTGTATGGACGCCCCTCACTGGTGTGAGTAGTCAGGATTGAGCCTCCTTGGTTGCTGGGCCAGTGCACGGGCATCCCATATTAATTGTTTGGCAGTGCTGGGATATCCACACCACATATTAATTGGTTGGCAAATACTAATTTGCTTGTAGTGGTGTGGGTAGAGTGAATTCCTGTAGCTTGTGTACAGTGATCACTGAAGGTGTTTTGTACTCTAAATCAGCCATGCAGTGAATACTCAGAGTTCAGATCACAATTGTTTTATTTCTTTTGTTAGCTTAGTTAGCCAGGGAGAGCAGGCAGTATGTCAGCAGAGGAGTACAGAAAGCTGACAAGGAGCCAGCTGGCTGAGATGTGTCAGTCTAGGGGACTGGTGCATGGAAACATGACTAAGGCAGATATGATTGCAGCTTTGGTCATAGCTGCATCAGAAAACAGCAACCAGGAGGGTAATCAGACTGGCAGTGAATATGTACCAGCTTCAGAGAATGGAGAGCTCAACCTTTCTGCAGAGGACTTAAAATTCCATCTGGAGATAAAGAGACTTGAGTTGGGGGCCAGGCATTTGGAAATAGAAGCAGCTGAGAGACTGAGATGTCTGCAGCCTGAGGAGAATGAGAAACTGCTATGCCTGGAAGCTGTTGAAAAGGAGAGGCAGAAGCAGCATGAGAGGGAGATGCTGATGCTTCACCAGAGTCATGGAGGTAATGGGGAAGGGAGTAACTGGACCCGAGAAGCATAAAAGGTCAGTAAGTTTCTTCCGCAGTTTATGGAGGGGGATACTTTTGATAGTTTAATTCATACATTTGAGAGGGTTTGTAAACAGTATGATGTTGATCAAAGGCTCTGGGTATAGTTCCTGACCCCCTTCCTCCATGGTAAAGCTGTAACTGTGTTGTCTAAACTTGCTGATTGTGAATATTTTGATTATACTGCTGTTAAAAATCATTTGTTAGAATTTGCTGCACCTCAGAAAATCCAAATCCCATCAAGCTACGCGCTCGAGAGACTTGAACCTTAGCACTGAAATAAAAAGGACATGCTGGAGGGGCAGATTCATAACCCAGAGGCTCCCTTCACTCTGGAATAAAATCCCAGTCCAGGTTAGGCAGAGTCCCTCATTGACTCTCTTCAAGAGGAATCTTGATGAGTGGATGGAAGATCGTAGGTTTACCCCGGGTATCACTTCTGTGTCACTGTTAGACAGAGGCACAGTATACTAACCTCGAAAAAGGGCATAGCAAAATTCATTTAAAATGGGTGGTGAAAGCCAAACACACTATGGCTAGGCTTATAAATGCCCTAGGGCGGATAGCCTAGTATGAACCTATGAACCTATGAACACCTGAAATGTACGGGAAAAAGTTTCGTGAGTATAGATGCAAGGCAGATGAAAGTTTATGTGAATATGTTGCTAAACTGAGCACTTATTTTCATAGGTGGGTGAGTGGATGTCAGGTAACCATTTTTGAAGGGCTGGCAGACCTTTTGGTGAGGGAACAAGCCCTTAGCACTTGACCTGAGGGCATGAGGATCTGGTTAGGTGATAGACAATGTGCTACTTCAGTTGAGTTGGGGAAGAAGGGAGACCTATACCTAGCAAGGGTCTATATTAGAACACCGACTGTTTAGGTGATCGAACACCTAAACATCGATCTTCTAATATCAAACTGCACAATGTTGAATGTCCCAGGGAAACACGTCCTTCAGTCACAACACAAAAAACATTACTTTACATCTAAATTAAGTGGAGGGTTTCACACCCCCCACCCCCCCATGTGGGGGGCTGTGCACAACACACACCCCTAACTAAATATACCAACTCTGAGATCGCTCCGCAGTAGGGAAATAGCAAATTCCAGTGAATGGCCAAGGGAAATCTTTCCCTGCATTAAATCAGCCGTTCACCGTTTTTTTGCTTTCGATATTAGAAGATCGATGTTTAGGTGTTCGATCACCTAAACATTCGGTATTCTAATATAGACCCATCTAGCAAGCATGGCATCCTTGCACAGGAAAGGGGCCCTCAGTGCTGTTCATGGGTCTAAATGAACCCATGATGGGAAGCACAGACTGCCCCAACAGAATTTGCCAGTAGCAGGGGAAGACACTAGTCCAGGTACACATCCAGGACCTAGAGTTAAATGTTTTGAATGCAACCAGTGGGACCATGTGGCATACAGATGTCCATGGAGGCAAGGTGGGGAACAAAAGGTGAGAGAGCCAGTAAGTGGGAATGACAAAATGCCTATAGTAGGGTGTCTTGAGACAACAAGGGTACCAAACTACCATCCTGCAGATGTCCTGATAGGGTAGGATTTGGATGAGGCAGTACCATGGGGTTATGCAGTTACACGCAGTCAGGCTAGGAGACAAGCATGTGGGTCTGGAAGCCTGGGAGACCCAGACAGACTGCATACTTGCAGCCAGGACTGGTGAGGTGGTTACTTCAGGAAGTTGAGCCACAGCTGCTTGTGGGTACTGATGTTCCCTTGGACAGAATATCTACAAAGGTAGAGGTTAGTAGTAGTACCCAGACTGACAGTGAGGCACCACTGTCAGAGGATGCCAGACTTCCTGTGGAGGGGGTGCTGGGAAGGGTTACAAAGAGAGAGTTGAGACAGGTTCAGCTCTCAGACTCTACATTGCAAGGCCTGAGGCAGGTAGCTAGTGAGTTAGCTGATTCTCAAGGGAAGGGGGGATCTGTATACTGGAACAATGGGTTAATATATATAGAGTGGACCCCTGATGGAGGGCTAGAAGGTGAGAGAGTACAGCAGTTGGTAGTGCCTAGAGCCTACCATCTAGCGCTTCTAGCCATAGCCCATGATATTCCCTTTGCATGTCATATTGGCATAAAATGTACAAAGAGACATATTATGCAGAACTTCTATTGGCCTGGAATTTCCAGAGATTTAACAGGGTACTACAGGACCTGTGAGCACTGCCAAAAGGTAGGCAAGGCAGGAGATAAGGTGGAGCTCTTTTGATCCCTTTGAATGTGATTGAGGATCCATTTCAAAGGGTAGCTAAGGATATTGTGGGGCCTCTGAGAACCCCAAGTTCCACATGGAAAACGTATATCTTAGTGGTAGTAGATTATGCTACAAGATACCCTGAGGCAGTGGCTCTATCCTCCATTGAGGCAGAAAAGGTGACAAATGCTTTGTTAGAGATTTTCAGCAGGGTACATTTCCCAAAGGAAATACTGACTGACAGAGGTGCCAATTTCATGTCAGACCTGCTGGCTTGTCTATGGAAGTCCTGTGGGGTGAAGCACATGAAGACCACTGCCTACCATCCCCAAACTAATGGTCTTTTTGAGAGGTTAAACTCTACAATCAAGTCTATTGAACAGGCAATCGCAGACCGGTTTAAGAGGGAGTGGGAAAAATATTTGCCCCATCTGTTGTTTGCTGACAGAGAGGTTCCCCAGGAATCCACAGGGTTTTCACCCTTTGAATTGTTGTATGGGCATAGAGTGAGGGAACCTCTAGATTTAATTCATAATGAGTGGGAAAGTGTGAACCTCACAAGGAGTCTGTTGTGGCATATGTCCTAAACCTCAAGACAAGGATTAAGGAATGCATGGCCTTGGCCCAGGAGAACCTGGCAGAAGCCCAACAACAGAAAAGATGTAGTATGACAGGAATGCTCGAGGTAGAGAGTATGCTGTGGGGCAGCAGGTAATGGTTCTCATTCCTGTCAGACACAACAAGCTGCAAGCAGCTTGGGAGGGACCCTACAAGGTGGCAAGAAAGGTAAGTGATGTTAACTACATAGTGGAACTGCTAGGCAGGAGGCAGGGGCACAAATTGTACCATGTTAACATGCTGAAACCTTACCATGATAGGGATGCCCTTATGCTGAGCAATTGCAGTGGATTGCAGGAGGAGTCTGGGGGAGATCTGGTGACTGATCTCCTCAGTGAGGCTTGGACTGACACCTCAGTGGAAGGGGTAGCAATGTCCCAGCAGCTATCTCCTACCCAGGTTTGAGAAATCTGAGCAGTGTTACAGAAGTTTGGGGACATGTTCACTGTGAAACCAGAGTGCACCCACCTGGTGCAGCACCAGGTGGATACAGGACCCCAAAGGTCTATTTGGCTAATAGGGTACCTGAGAGAGTCAAACAGACTCTAAGGGAGGTGATACAGGAGATGCTGTAACTAGGGGTAATCAAAAGTCCAACATTCCCTGGGCCTCCCCAGTGGTGCTGGTGCCAAAGAAGGATGGCAGCACCAGGTTCTATGTGGACTACAGGAAATTAAATAGTCACACAGAGTCAGATGCTTACCCTATGCCTAGGTCAGATGAGGCCCTAGAGCAGCTGGGTGGGGCTAAATATCTTACAACCATTGATCTTACCAAGGGTTACTGGTAGGTGCCCTTGACTCCCAGTGCTAGATAGACGTCAGACTTTGTGATTCCTTTTGGCTTGTATGAGTTTACAAAGATGCTCTTTGGGATGGAAAATGCTCCACAACCTTCTAGAGGGTAGTAGATCATATCCTAGCCAGAGCAGGAGGGTTTGTCCTTGCTTACATATATGATATTACCATCTACAGCCATTCCTGGCAAGAGCACTTTCAACATGTCAGGGAGGTGCTGGGCAGGCTACAGAGGGCAGGGTTGACCATTAAGCCAAGCAAATGTCTGGTGGGTATGGCAGAGGTCTCCTACCTGGGACATAGAGTGGGGAGTGGGAAGATCAGGCCATAACCTGCCAAAGTAAAAGCCATTCAAGCATAGCCTGCACCTGTTACCAAAAAGCAGGTGAGGGCATTCTTAGGGACAGCAGGGTACTACAGAAAATGTGTCCCCAGTTATAGCACTATAGCTGCTCCCCTCACAGACTGACAAGGAAGAACAGGCCAGATAAGATAGTGTGAACCACAGCATGTGAGCAGGCATTCCAGAAGCTTAAATAATCTTTGGGTGGACCCCTATGTTAGCCAGTCCAGATTACAGCAAATAATTTGTTGTACAGCTGGATGCTTTGAACCATGGTGTGGGGGCTGTACTTAGCCAGATTTCTTCAGAGGGAGAAAAGCACCCAGTGGTTTATCTCCGTCATAGGCTCCAACCCAGGGAGGAATGCTATGCAACTGTAGAAAAGGAATGTCTAGCCATAGTGTGGACAATGCAGAAACTTCAGCCTTATCTGTATGGAAGAAAATTCATGGCAGTCACAGATCACAACCCCCCAAGATGGTTAAACAAGCCAGACAGCAAAATGCCAAGTTGCTAAGGTGGAGCCTATGTGTACAAGCATATGATATGTCAGTGCAGCACTGCAGTGAGATTAGCAATGCCACTGCAGATGGGGTCTCAAGACAGGGAATGGGGTAAGGTATATTCAGATAGACCTAACCCTCTCAAGCAATGTTTCTCAAGGGTCACTTGAAAAACTAGCTTGAGTTCTCAATGGGGGGGGGGTGTGAAGATAGGTAAAGGCTGCCAGTCTAGCCATATAGAATTTTGTAGATAATTCTGTCATTTGTAAATATTAATGCAAGCCACAGGCTTGTTCTCTTAAATGTGAAAATACTGCATTGGATATTTAACTGCAAAAAAGTAATAACAGTGCACTCTGCTGTAAGAAAACTAAGTCAAGCATTTTGAATATTTAACTACAAAAAAGTAATAACAGTGCACTCTGCTGTAAGAAAGCTAAGTCAAGCATTTTATGACTGTATTTGATGTCAAAATTCAGAGCCGATATGTCTCGATGGAGACATCCTGCCTTTTGTTTTAAGACCAGAATTAATGGCTAAAATTTGCATGCACAAATGTCTTTTATTGCTCTGGTTTCTGACCAGGTGTAAAGAATGTAAATGTAGTTTCTGTTAGCCTGGGAACACCAAAGAAGTGTGAAGAATGATGTCATGTGAAGCAGCTCTGTGTTATCAATTTAAAGAGAGAGAGTCAGAGAGCTCAGAGCATTTGTCTTGAGAAAATCCAACATCACCAGCACTGCTTTGCTGTTTATGTAAGTTTATTTTAGAACTGTGTTTTCTCTTAGAAATAGCTAGGAATTAGGAAGATTAGACTAAGTGTTTTTTTGTGATGTCAGAACTTTTCTACTGTGTTATTTTAAGTATTTCTCTGTGATCTCTGAACTCTCGACTGGCACTGTGTAGTAAGAAGTATTGTCTTCTGTTTTTATATTTATTATTAAACATTTTTAAACCTTTCAACTGTGGCTGTTTTGTGTAGAGATAATTTTAGCTTTAAGAGTACAATACATGTATATGGTAGTACTGTATCAAGTCACTCAATAAACCTTGACTGTTCAGTCACACTTACCATTTGGATAATAATATTGCACAGTAATAATGGGACACCCTTTCAGAAGGGCCTTTGAGAAGCTGATAAATATTAGCTGGGTGGTGGCAGTGATTTCTACTGTATAGTCTGGGTAAAAGGGGCACAGCTGGATAACCTGTGCCAGCCTTCCCCAGGAGTGTCTGTGTGGTTATATAAACTTTTATCTCAAAGTGTGTGTGTGTTAACTATGTGGGCAGGGACACAAAGCACTGATTGGACAGAGAGGTTGCTGGATGTTTTAGCTTGCCGACTAGGCTGAGATCTGGACCCTATAGCTGTGCTAATGGGGAGTATTATTGGGGACCTGGAGAGAAAGGGAGAAACCAGCCCCAGACTAACTGAGGTCTCTGTGAGCTCTTAAGGGAAATTAGACTTTACTCTGCATGTATTTATTATCCTTTCCCTATATGAACGCCCCTCACTGGTGTGAGTGGTGAGGTTTGAGCCTCCTTGATTGCTGGGCCAGTGCATGAGCATCTCAGATGCACCCTTGAATAATTTCTATAGACAGAAGCGTTTGATGGCAGATAAGGTTTAAACATCATAGTGGCTATTACTGAGTACTGATCAGATCTGACTAGTAACTAGACAATTGTTGAGGTAGTCCATAGTCTCATTACTTTGGTGAAGACTAGCGCCAATATATTTGGTAGGCTGTGAGCAAAATTGTCTAAGGAGGTAGAAATTTTGAAATCTAGGAAATGTTGTGCATATTTATTTGGGTAGTGTTATGGTACCCTGTAAATGAGAGGTGAATTAAGATCCCCAGGAGAATAATATTTAATTCAGTGATGAGGGATTTTTTTAGGTATGCCTTGTAGATTGCAGGTAACATGGAGGTTGCATGCTAGTTGGCTACGATATGGTATATATCTTTTATTGGTGATAAGTAGGATATGGGAGAGCGTAGAGTCAATACCTTGTCTTATGATTCTTGATGTGATTTGGCTTCTTTGGAATATGGACACACTGCCTCTAGCATCATAGCCACTTACAGAGGAGTATCTGAATGAATTGTAGGCATTGAAACCCAACATGTGGGGAAGGGGGTTCTTGCAATATATTTCAAAAATTGTTCAGTAACTATGTACATATCTGTATGTTTGAGGGTAAGGAATTGTTGAAAGGAGTGCAATGTCTAATTCTGGCCTCTAGCATTGAGCAATGCTAATATATAGTGTTGATTTTGTCTGACAATGTCAGTAGTTTGAGGAGACTGACCATTCATGAAAAAGGCAATCATGGAGTGGAAAAACGTTAAGCTAAAACAAAAACGCAATGAGTAGATAGAGGGACAGGTCATTCCTGGAAAAACAGATAGGGCTATGAATCATATCATGCCATGATAATACATACTGGACTTCTTAGAATGACACCAATAACTAGGCCAAAAGCTAAAGTCAATTATCTTTTGTTTGTGCTGTGACATCATTCTTGCTAATGGTAAGATATTGCCCGAGACTAGCGTCATACCTGCCTCAGACATATATTCTGAGAGGGTCGTCATGTCACTCTTCATACAATCCATGGGAGTGTATATCAAGTATTTCATCTCCATGTGTAGAATAAGCTAGTCATATGTTTAATTTCTCCTAATCTTTTGTGTTTCTAATACCATGACGGGAATTGATCCAATTCCCAAGTCAAAGTACAATTAAAGTTCATGAAATTAGTATTGTTTCAATCTTTGATGTCAGCCAGAAGTGCTCTTTGCAGTACCCACAATTTGCCAGTAATGACTCCTTCTGCAATTTGTACAGAGTTACATTTATTGGTAACATATCTGAATATGATTGTAGACACTTTTTTATAAGACCCATTGCTTCTACTTCTATTGGAAATGTCTGGTTATCTTTCTTCTACATTGCCCTCATTTCTGCCTGCAGATCCTAATATTTTATGACTTTGTGTCTCTCTGTAACACACTGTAGTAACTGGGTGTGATGATTTCAGTGATCAATGCTACTTTTGTCATCTTTTTATAGACCACTATATCTGGTTTTCTAGCATCTATCTTTTGAACTTTGGTAATGGGTGATCCCATGTGATGTAAACATCATCATTTTCTATGATGCTTTGTGGCTCATGTTTTCAGTGCTTTTTGGCCACTTCAGTACTATAATGTTTGCACAATTCCCAATGCAAAAGTCTTGCCACATTATTATGCCTTTCAGTATACAGTCCTTCTGCCAGTAGTTATGTCACACCTAGCAATGAGGTGTGACTGTTTCCAATTTGGTTTTACAAAACCTTACATTTGTCTGTTTCTCCTACATGTTCAATGGACTTTACAAACCAACATGTACGGACCCCACTTTCTTGGGCTGCCAATATTAACCTTTCATCTCTAGGTTTGAATTTGCCTCTCTTTAACCATTCCTGTGTAAATTCCTGATCAACATGAGGTTCTTCCAGAAGTTTTCTATACTTGCAACTATATTTATGCATTTTCCACATTTCTTGCCTTCACATCTGGTCTTTCACCTTATATTCTTTCTTTTGTTTTTTGACACGTTCATATGTGCATCTTAAGTGATGTGACTTAAGGGCTGTAATGACATAGCAGATCCTGGTTCCTGACAGACAACTTACCACCATCATCTCCTTGATCAACCTGGTGAGTGCTGCACCTGTGTATCTCATTATGGAGTCACCTATGAATGGGACATTACCATATATGGCAGCACAGTCTTGTTACCTTACAAACATTAGTTTATCAGCTGGGTGACCTAATTTTTCTTTTTAAATGTCTGTTATTTCTAAAGATGCTGTTTGCTTATGTTTACTGAGCATACAGTTTTCTCACCCTACATCTCAGAAGTCTTTGATGTTTAGGCAAGGATTTTTCAAGTACCTCAGTTATCATCAACTTCATCAACCCCCTTTTCCCTATATTCTACATGGGATTGGTATTTTGTGTCAAGTGAATCCATCTCTCTCATTTCAGTGCCATTCTACTCCCTTCTTAGACAGTCATACCTGACTGTCCCAGGTCTCCTCTCACACATTGCATCCATTTATTTGCTGGATTCCCTCATTTTCTCTTGCATTCTTCCTGTCTGTCCAAAATCTTCTCCACCAGATTGTCTTCTGTTTTCCTGCACATATGCTTGAATCACCACAAACTGTTATTTCTGACCTTCTCTGCAATTGGAGTTACTCTGGCTTCTGCTCTAATGTCCTAATTTCTTCATCTGTCTCTCAGTGTGCACCCCACCACCCATCTCAGACACTTTATCTCCATTAACTCTAGCTTCCTCAACTCATCTGCCTTTACTGCCTAGTTTGTGTAACATATACTACTGGTACTGTACTGGTACAGTACTGGGTATTGGTCACACCCCTATTTGTTACACCTTACCTTTCAGCTTCTTTGGCATTCTTCTATCATGCACTATCCACCTGTGAGTCCAAACACAGTCCATACTTGTGTCATTAGGTCATTGTACCTATCCTGCACTAATTCTATCAATGTTTCTGGGATTTCAAACCACTGAAGGACTGCCCAAATCATCTTTCTTGGGATAATACCATATGCTTTCTCCATGTCTAGAAAAGGCCATTTGGAATATTTCTTTATCTCTAACTCCTTCTCAACTATTTATCTCATGCAAACATTGGGTCTGTTGTGCTAAGTCCTGATCTGAATCAAGTACCTCATTGTAAGGTGAATTATTTTCTAGTTTATGGTAAGGTGTTGTGTGATGTGGGTGTCAGTGCTAACAACTTGGTTGGTATTGTTTAGATTAGAGGCTAACCTCCAATTTTAGTAAATGCATGTACCTTTCACACTGATTCATCAAGTTGAAGAAGCAAATGGTTGCCAATAAGCATGTGGCAATTGGTAATCCAAATAAAGAAACCACAAAAACAAATCCAGAAAAACTGCACACAAAGCTGGAGACCAAGCTGTCACCAAAAAAAATATATATATTTTTCAACAGTTAGCGCTTTTGTCAGGTAGGAATCACCTGACTTCATCAGACAACCTCTAAACAAGCTGAATGCTCTTTTATATAATATGCAATTAACCAATAAATAAATAATCTGGTTAATTGATAAGAAAATTGTCAATTAATAAAAAACACTTTGAACTTTTTTAAAAAATATACAGCACAGCAAGCGGCACATTGCACACGTGGCAATTGTTACACTGACTCTGGGTACTTTTTGCTAGGAGGCTGGCTACCAATGGTGCAGAAACCGCAACCTCATGGTTACTGTACTGATGAAGTTTATTTTAGGGAGAAGGGCTGTGTTAAAGTCAATAGGAGATGAGGTTTGCAAGTGAAGTAAGACAGATATAAAGAACAAGAACTGAAATAGAGGCATAGCCACAGTGTATGGGTTTCATAAAATGCAATAAGGAGTAAAATAAATCTGTAAAATTTGCACAAACAGTAGGATATAAAAGTGATGATGACTGCCTTAGCAGGCCAGTTTAGCTGACACAACTAGAAATTAAATTTTCATGTCTGGTTCATTTGTTACAATTTAAAGTCTGGCTCAGCTAACACAACATAACAAGTAAAGTGCAGTGAGCAGTAGCACTGTACACAATTACTATTTCAGTGAGAGCTGTCCCACTGAATGGGTAAATATAATATGATTACTAAGCAATCTAACATTGTTGCTACTACAGCATGGGCTTTTACATGTTGTTGTATCCTTGGGAAATTTCAGTCCTAGACTGTCTAATATGACTCATTACTTCTGCACTTAATAATGGCGTGGATCCAAACAATAAATGGATTCTATAAGACAGGTCAAGTCATGGTGTAGATAGACTGTTGTGGTCGCTTAATTTATTTAACTTAATAACTATGAATAAAAACAGCAAGGAAAGGGAGCCACTTAAATATAATGCTAAACATACAGTGAAATTCTTGCCACAAAGCGGGTACTTTTACACTATTAGAATAGAATCACGTCTTTTTTTAGCAACTAGTAACAGCATGACCCTTCTTTCCTTCCTTTGACTTTCTCAAACATTCTTTTTCTGTTTCTTTAGTTCCTTCAGGAACCTATTATAGACATCCACAACCCATTTTTTTTTTCAAATAAAAATTATTTTATCATCTTTTATCTAATTTCAAGTTATGTCTGGGATTCTGAATAAAAAAAGCAGAGCCCCTTCACTAAGAGAAACCTTGACGGGTGGATGGGAAACAGAAAATTTACCCCGGGGATCACTGCACTGGCTCTGCTGGACAGTGGTGCATGGAACTAATGGCTCTGCTGGACAGTGGCACAGGGAACTAATGGCTCTGCTGGACAGAGGCACAGGGAACTAATCTAAGGGGGTGGCGAAAGCCGACACATTCTGGCTAGGCTTATAAATGCCCTTGGGCAGATAGCCTAGTACTTACCTATGAACCTATGAACCTATGGATAATAAATTGTTTAGTGAGAAGAGTTATGCAATGATGAGAGATATACTCAAAGACACATATAACATGGTTGTGCTACTCCGGAAAAATATGCAGTCAACTTCATATGCAAATAAAGAAATGATTGCATGGATATAAGCAGCACTGTAGTAATAAAACAATGCCAAATGGAAATCAGGGTAAACAACATACTGGAGTGCAATAAAGACATATAAATATTGTACAACTAGTTGCTTCTGTCTCTGAATTTGTACACTCGTTTTTTGTTAAACAGAGGTATATTGCCCTAAGATGCTAGGAGTATCATCTGCTTTAGCTATGCAGTTCTCAAATGCATCACCCATGACCGTGTGTCATCATCACTGTGTCTTAGATGGATCTGATCTCACCAAATATGTCATCTCTTCCATGGAAGGGATATAGTTGAATGCTACTGTGTGGACAGAAACACCATATGGCAGTTTGCAGATATGTGCCTTTAACACAATGAAGTCCATAGTATGCATGGAATGCCAAACTAATGGACACTAAAGCATGTGTAGCATTGGCCATCCTTGCTATGGGAACCTTCCAGTGGCTATCAGGGGACATGGTAGATGTGTCATTGGAATCTGCCTCACAAATAATGCTGCAACATGTGGAAGAGCAAATGTGATTCCCATGGATATCAGAGGAGAGAAGCACCACTCTGCTAGTATTCTATAGAATAGCTTATTTTCATATGATTCAAGGGGTAATTAACTGCACTCAGGCACAATCAAGATCCCAGCTGGTCCACATTAGTGTTGGAATGTCAAGTGGAAGGGTTTCCAGTCCATTAACTGCAAGGTGGTATACAATGCACAGGGTATTGTATAAATAGTATGTCTATGCAACATCCAGGCAGTTTCCATAAATCCCATATCTGTCACACCTCAGACATAGTTTCATAAGCTCATATGTATTTGCAGGCAATTTACCTTAGGGGACCTTATTAAGCCTAGGTATGCTTCATAAATATGAGACTAAAACCCTCTACCTTGTATCTACAAGGTAAACACTTTAACCATTATACTCCACATACCCCTTAAATAAAAGAATAACTTTTTTTTTAATCCTCTGACTATGCCTGGGATATCATCTGAAACACAATCACTGGCTTAAGTGAGATTCAAACTTACAAACTTTCTTTCTTCAATTCAACACTCTACTAGCTAAACTACATGACCACATCTTATTACCAATGTCAGATTCATCCTGGAGTTATAAATCATGACACTGGCACGCAACTCACAAAGCATGGCTAAGATAACATACAACTTTTCATTATCACTGACCTACAACATTGTTCAGCATGTGTTTGGATTGATGAAGGCCCACTTCCATTGTCTAGATTCCTCTAGTGACATACTTGTGTTAACTGCACTAAAATAATTGTGTCTGTGCAATGCTGCACAACATGAAGATACGCAGCCAGCTAGCGAAGGACTGTATCTGTATGTCAGACAGTGTGGTTCTTTAATTGTTTTTTTATAAATTAGTTAGGCACTTAGTTAGGGAGTAAAAATTATTACTGGAATTTGGAGGCTATTATCTGATGGCCCATGATGTCTATGCAGTATACTCAAAGTACAAAACTATGAAACTGCATTATTAGTTCAATGGATATAATGGCTAGACTCCAAAAGACTTGCTCTCAGAGTAAGTGACTTACTCCATTGTAAGTCTGCTTTATAGGATTATAGTTCTGTACATCACTGACACAATAAATTAGCATATACTTCACCAACCACAAATCGTTGAAATTCAGTTAAGCAAAAAAAAAAAAAATGGAAACAAAATCTCACTCCCACTGCATAGCAATCCTGCAAATCAAATGCTGGTATCCTGCAATGAATAAGCAGTTCATCAAAACAGTCTTCCTTACTAAAGATTCAATTTAACAAACACACAATCAAACTCACTGGACCCACTTTTAGACAGGTATTGTACTTGAGTAAATCACTTACAACAAGAGTAATTCTTTTGGATTCTGGACCAATGTCTAGTGAGCTACCTTCGTGTCACTAAAACATTTGATACCTTATTATATGATCAGATTATATTATGCCTTTACAGACTAGATGAAAAACCCATACATTATTAATTACATTCGAAACTGGCATAATAACAGAGACCAAAATGTTGTAGTTCAGGGACTGACATCAGTTTGGGCATATAGTAACAAGGGAGTCCCTCAAGGCTTCATATTGGGACCTCTTCTCTTTCTTATGTTATTCTCAACCCTGCCAACAGCTCCAAATATATGGATATCTAAATATGCTGATTACTGTGCGATAGGAGTAGAGACAGAAGACTCCAGGGCCATTGAAGAGGTAAATAAGTACTTAAGAAATCAGAGAATGTTCAAAGATTATATACAAAGAGAATGCACTTTGAGAAAATAAAATATCTTAGCCTGCATACTGTTTTATTTAGATATGTGAAAAGCAAGCTATGTTTAGCTTGCAAGGCAGTGAGCAATTCTGTTTTAAGAGATGAATTAATCTGTCAATATATAAGTAAAAGTGAATGAGGGCTATGTTTCAAAATATATAGAAGCAAAACTATTAAAATGGATTCTTATATGTCAAATTATTCCAAAATTATGAAATAAAATACTTTTGAAATAAATTACACAACTTCATTAATAGCATTTAAGGAAAATTGGATAATTACCTGCAAAATACCAATAATATATCAGGACTGAGTGAATCTGCAATATAAAACATGTACATTACCACTTGCAGCATACACTGAACTATAAAACTATGAAACTATGATATACTAGACAGATTAGAACAAACCTGCTGTGTTTTCCTGAACTGTACTTTTATTTCTTACCCTTTCCTTGGTGTACATGACAGCTTAAGCACACACACATATGATAATTCCACATATTTTTAGTTAATGAGACATTTACACACTCAGTTACATACATATCATGCCATTATAAGCTGGAAAAAGGTTGGCCATGCACTATGGGATGAAAACATTGTAAGAAATGTCAAGTGGTATGTACAAATCAGGTAACAGGCGAAAACCTTAGATAAGCCTCCACTGATAAAAAATGTCACAACCTTAACAAAATACAAAGGATTTTAACTTGTTACCACTTTTCTTTAATTCACTTGTTATATAAATATTACTATTCAGGCTAGGGAAGGTGGTGGCACCAAGCCTTAATTGCCAGAGCATCTCATGGTGCAATAAAAAGTTTTCCAATCACCCACATATGCAGTGACTACCACCTGCTCTAAGACAAGAAACGTAAACTTATTGAAGCCCTCGTGAGTCAAAGAGTGCCTGGTAAGGGCACTTCTATTGTCACCACATTACAGACTGTATAACTGTTGGTATATCGTGTGGTTTAATGCATTAACTATCTTACCAATATAAAATCCTGCACATTGGCTACAAACCCCCAAATGCATGACCCTCTCTGAACAACTATTAAATTTGCCCCTTGGCAAAACACTTAATCATATCCTATAGGTCACTGGTGTAGTTACAGGATTTTTGTGGTTTTTATCACATTGAAAATAAACCATTACTGTCAATACCTTTAACATCAAGAGAATAGTGCAAAACGATGTTGTTCTGGGTATCAAACCCAGCACGTACAGGCGAGCTGACTCTTTGGTTCTTGACTAAGCCGTATTTAATAATAGGGCCATACCTCCCATCTTGCTCTGCCCAAACTATGGTTTCAGCAGAGTTAAGAAGGGAATCAGGATACCCCCAATCAGAAAACATATTTTTCAATACTAAAAATTCTCTTTGGCACAACATGCCATTGGAGGTAAGCCTCAAGACTAAAATAAATTGGATCCTAACTACCCCCTTTTTCTGATGCAGTGGGTGACAAATGGAAAAATAAAGAAAAGTATAACAAAAAGTGAGTTTGCATTAAATTCTAGTTTCCAAATGCACACCAGGCCCCCAATGTAATGATATATCCAAATAATGGATCTCTTTTGAACCAATGTGGTGAGTGAACTTTGCCTGTTGCTCAATAAAGCCCGAATCTCATTGTCACACATTTTTTCAAACATTTGTATAGTAGCAAGTAAAGGGGGGGTTAGCTAAACTTTTCCTCTTGAAGATGTACTTGTCAATAACAAAGTTACTTTTACCTTCCATCATCACCCTTATTTCAACACTGTATTGGTTATTATCAGTACCTGGACAATTTGTTATTTATTTGGCAGGATGACCAGGACATACTTATGGATCTTTTCAGACAAATGAAGAGTAGTACCAGTTTTTTAAAGTTCATAAGAACTGGATTATTTTTCAGTGTGATGACACCATGACAATTCTGGGTGAATGTAGTCCTTTATTTACATATAAGAGGAGACAAAACATCAAAGGCCTTCTTCAGAGACCACGCTTGAGTTTTGGGTCTAGTTTTCTGGAAACTCGCAAGTGTGGCAGATGCCACCATTGTGCTTATATTGAGCATAACTACAATGGTAAGCTATATGATATGATTAAGTGTTTTGCCAAGGGGAGCAAATGTAATTGCTGTTCGGAGAGGGTGATGTACCTGGTGGTTTGTAGCCAATATCAAGGATTTTATATTGGTAAGAAAATTAATGCAGTAAACTGCAGGATATACCAACATTTATACAGTATGCAATGTGGTGACAAAAGAAGCGCCCTTGTCAGGCACTCTTTGATTTGCGAGGGTTTCAATAAGTTCATGTTTCTTGTCTTAGAGCAGGTGGTAGCCACTGCATACTCGGGTGACTGGAAAAACCTTTTATTGCACCTTGAAATTTTCTGGTAATTAAGGCTTGATGCCACCATCTTCCCTGGCCTGAATGATAACATTTATATAATAAGTGAATTAAAGAGAAGAAGTTAGAAGTTATAATCCTTTGTATTTTGTTTAGGTTGTGGCATCTTTTATCAATGCAGGCTTTTCTAAGGTTTTCACGGGTTACACGATTTGTGTTTATGTGATTGGATGATATAGGTGGTGTGTGTACTACATCTGCTATTTATATTGGTTGAATGTTTTTATATTTTTTAAGGTTCTGAAGATGTCTAAATTCTAAAATAGATGAAAATGCTTAACCTTATTGGTTTTTAATCTTTTATTATTTTCATTAGCATATTATTGCCGTTTTTTTTTTTACTTGTTGCTGTCTTTTACATTTTTATTGTTCAGGTTCTGTGAGACTTCTGGTATTTTGTTTTCTATTTTGTTTTTTGTACCAGTGCCAGCTTCTTTGTATTTTGTTGTACATGTACAGTGATGATACAAAAGTTAACACATGGACAATAAGACACATTAAGATATATGGACATATGCAGCAGTTTACAGCAATGATAAAAATGTATTTGTCTTTGAGTTATTTTAATTGCTGTGATTTCCTTCCCAGCTGAACTGCTCAGTTGACATCACATAGGTCCCTTGCTGACCCCTCATGCCATCTCACAATAGGAAGTGGGTTTGGGAAATCCAGGTTTCCACTGATAATACCCTCCCCTAGCTGAGGCTGTTATGTTATAGTCTTCAGGATAAGCAGCAAGTAGAGGAGCTAGCAGATGGCAGTGCCACATAAGCTGATGACAGGATTTTTTAAAACCCAGCCCCCTTCCTATCCCTGCTGACATTCTGCGGAGTAGGTTGAAGGAAGCAACAGGTGTTGCTTGTGAGGATGTTCCTGCCACTTGCCCTAGGGTAGCCATGACTCCTAAGTCTACCCACTCTTCACAGACCAGTGAAACATGAAACTATGTGCAATGAATCATTGCCCCCAGCCCCCACAAGGTCTCTGGGGATCAGCTCTGTGCAGAATGAAGTCATATCATGAAGATAAGCACTCCCATTTTCCTGGTTGCCCATCAAGCATCCTAGTCATTAAAGAAACTCAGGTTACCTGGGACATAATTGGGACTTCTTTCATCTTTACTACTGGTCAGGCTGAGAAATGTATTTATCTGGTTATTATAACTACAGGCAAAGTAAAAGCTCCTATGATAAATGTAATTTCTAACATTTCTAATCATAATCAGTAATGCCATAATAGCACTGCAAACCCAGAACTATTCATTCTAGCATGTGAATCTCACTAGGAATGTACTATACATATACATGACATATACAAACACTGTTGTGCCAAGGACACCATTGTTAAGGTACTCAGGTGTTGGTAAATGCAGTATACTCTGGGCATGGATGAAATCGGGTGTAGAGCTCATGGTGCTGAGGGGTGAGTGCTATGGTGTATTTATACACTGATGAATCCACACACAAAAGTCATGATGTTGAGGGGTGAGTGCTCCTGGTGCATTTATACACTGATCAGTCCACATGTAGTGCTCATGCTGCTGAGGGGTGAATACACATGACATACTTTATGACCTGACAAACCCAAACAGAGTGCTTATGAGCCCTGTGGTGTCAGAGCCATGGACTAAAACTGAATGTCAATAAATGCATAATAGCATCTTTTGAGAAGTCATCCACCCCTGGTAAATATCATATTGACAACACACCCCTAAAAGATGACCCCAGTAGTCAGGGACTTGGGTACACATATAGACAGCAATTGAGCCTTTGACTATCACATGTCTATATCAGTGAGGAAGGAGGTGTGACATCTAGGTCCAAGGAAGTCATTGTTCCACTACATTTGGCATTCATCAGACCTATCGTTGAGTATAATGCCCCCTTTGATATGTAGCTAATCCAATGTCCAGGGAGGTTCCTCAGCAAAAGAATACAGGCCATAACTAATATGTACTAAACAGACCACTTCAAGGCCCTATTCCTGTATTCTATCACCTACAGCCTATTGAGGTAAGATCTATACCTGTCATACAAGGCATTGTCAGTCTCCACCCAGAAGGACCTCCTGCATATCCGCATAACAAACAGCATGAGAATTACACATTTGCCTGTGATATAAATAGGACCTGCTTGAGAGACAGGTAGATATCTCAGAGATTATCCCATCTCTGGAACAAGCTCCCCATCCATGTGAAGAAGAGTTCCTCCCTACACTAATTCATGTGTAACTTGGACAATAGGATGGGGAACAGGAATTGCAGCCCTCGTTTGGCATCTATGTCTCTAATGGACACAGGCAGTCTGAAATGGTTCATTTCCCAGGCCTCTGCTTATAAATGTTTTGAATCCCAAGTTCCTGCTTACACTTATCAATGGTACCAGAACTTGTCAGGGATTTGGGATGCATGTGCCCACCCTGATGGACCTCTTGCATATCTGCAGTATGCCAGGCATAGATCTCCCCTCAACAACATGTAGGAGACAGACGACAGGAATAGGGCCTTGAGGTGGGCTGTATAGGATGTTACTTACACCATGTATTCTTGTGGTCATTAGCCTAGCACAAACCTATGAACCTATTATACCAGATGTTCACAAATATTGATGAAAGGGTAGTCACTGTGCAGTATATGCATTGGTGTACCTAAGACACAATGATTATTTTGCCAAATATTCACTAGTAAAACACAATGGGTATACACTGTACATATTATACAATGATGGTACCCCTGGCAAAATATTCATATTGCTAAATATTCCCAATTCATGCAAAAGTAGGTGCAGCTGAGTATATCTTGCACTGATGCCTCAGGATGCAGCTTTATGGGTTTGCATTTTAGAGACTGGATCAACAAAATTAATTTCTCCCAGCTTTTAAATTCTTTGCAGTACTCTTGTTTTGGCCTAATCCAGTTCACTCAAGCCCTTAACAGATTTTAAACCCAGGAACCAACACACACCAATAGGAACAAAAACATGAGAACGAAGTACCAAAGCAGAAGATAGTTTATTAACCAACAATGATGTCACAATAAAATCGAATGTGACCTAGGTTTCGTCCCTCCTTGGACTTCTTCAGAAACACAAAATAATAAGTGCAAATGTACTTTTATATATACAAAAGTACTCCACCCTCCAATTATTCAATTAAAAAAGAAATGTTGTTCTTAAAGAAACAGCTAAAACAACTTATTTAGTTGAAATTGTTACTCAAACAATATATATTTAAAACTGAAAATAAAGCTTATTAAACCAAAAAGTGTATATGTGTGTATGCATGAACATATAAACACGTATCCATGCACAAAAAACATTTTATTTACCTTTTTCCCAATATATGTTTCAACTTGAGCAATGGTTTGATGGTTATATAATCGTTGATGTCAGGATAATTCTGTGCATACAACCTAATCTGCCATCTTAATTCACAGATGTCTAGATGTATATCTAAAGGCCTACGCTATGCATCATCCTTGATTTTTTGAAGTACACAAAACTTGAAATTGTGACTACTGTTGCCAATAATATGCCTTGCTAAAGCATTTGTAGATTTTTGGTGCCTAATATCTAAATTGTGTTCTCTAATTCTCTCTCTAAAATATCGACTGTTTTTTCCTATGTAAAAGACGGAACATACCTGACATTTTGCCATGTAAACCACATTTTGTACATAATCAAAATGTCCCTGAATAGTAATAATGCGATTGCTAACTATAAGTTTTTCACCTGTAGTTAATATATATTGACATGTTGAACATCTTCCACATTTGTAATTACCCAGTATCCTATTATTTACTGGAACTTTTGTAAGGGAAGAATTCTCAAAAATATTTTTAAAGATAAATCCTTCTATACAAAATTTGGTCATCTATCTATTTTTGCACACACATTTTTATCCAACTTTAGTATATCCCAATTTTTATTGATCATCCATTTAACCCATTAGGCTTCCATATTGTACATAGTGATGAAAGACAATGAAAAATCATGTTGTCTGGCTGTAGAAATTATTAATCCATTTGTGTTTTCAGAACTAAGAATGGGTTTGCAAAACCCCATTTGTCTTTTGTTCCTAATTTCATTACTTAGTTCACCACACAAGTCCTGGTGGTATCCTCTGTTTAAAAACAATCCCATCATGAATGATAATTCATCCTCAAATTCCTTATAATCTGTCACCATTCTGGCCGCTCGCACCATTTGCCCTTTTACGACGGCTTTCTTTTGTTGTCTGGGATGCCAGCTACTATAGTGCCAATAGGAATTGGAAAAGGTAGGTATTCTATAAATACTAGATTTTATCCTACCTTGTGAATCTATGTTTAACCTCACATCCAAATAGGAAATGGTATCAACCCTAATTTCACGTGTGCACTTCAAAAACCAAACTGTGTTATTAATTTATTTAATAAAAGCCTCCAACACCCGTTTTTCTCCTTCCCAAATAATAAAAATATCATCCAGATATCAGGTGTATAGTTTAATATATTGAAAAAACTCACTGTAAAAAATTAAAGTTTGCTCCCAGTAGGACATGGCATAGTTGGCATACATAGGGGCACAGGCGGCACCCATTGCCACTCCTGTTGTCTGTTGTTGTTTCAACCAAAATAAACCCATCTCGTGAGGAATCACTGTGAATAGATTACAAACATCAATGGTAACAAAAAAGTATCCCCCGGCTTCATGAAGCTTGGCACAAGGCCGGTGTAAGGCCTGCGCCGGCCGTGCGGCGTATAAATGGTGTAGTAGCGCCATATGCATATTAATGAAGGTGCGCCGCTACCACATCCACGTGCATAGGACTTGTGCGCGAGTGCATGGGGCGTTACTAAGCTGCGCCCAGAGGCATGTCAATGTCGGCTGGCGATGAGCAACCTAAACTGCTGAATATTATAGCCTGCCTGCAATAGTAATCGCACCTATCAGTGTCCGTGGATAATGAAACGTATGCAAAGCATGCAAGACAGTTCCCGGCCACACAAAATGGAGAACAAAACAGAAATGCACGCAACATAATATGAGTTTCCGTCCATGGAACAAGTGACATTTAAAATCATGTGTCCGTAAAGTACTGCACTGTCAGAAGTTATACCCAGTGGAAGTGAAGTGCATCATGTCAGCGCGCCACCAATACACACGTCTAGCCCCATGGGTATGGTCACCAGCAGTCCCACAGTGGTAGTGATAGTACACAGCAGGGCAGTTGTGGCTATATAACAACTGTAAAGAAACCTGACAGTCCATATTGTATACCAAACACACACAAACATATGTATATTAAAATGTGCTATACACATGAACAGGAACGTAACTGTCTCATACACATAGGATATCCAAAAGTAGAACCCATGCATGCAAATGCAATACGCAACAACCCCTGTATAGCACATAACCCGCACCCATGTCTGAATGTCCACCAAATCCAGCTACCAGCCTTGCGCATCCGTACACCTACACATAGCGGGTATTCCCCATATGTAGTAGGAAGTATCGTCCTAGGCAGTGTCCGGATTGCAAATATGTATCCCACGTTTGTAAGCATCCCATCACAGGTGCGTAAATCCAAATGCCCGCGCGTTAATGTTACGCCAAAATGTGTGTACATCCCGCGTGGGATAAGTAACCTGTTGAAACCTCAGAGTTGTTTACACGCCACGGTGTCAGGGACGTCGGGAGGCATACTGACTGTACGCATTTCAGTACAGTTTATCTGGAGTGGGGGGTAGAATCTGGCAGGCTGTAGGACCCAGCAGCCTGTTTGCTACAAGCCAATGGCTGTGCTGATTGGTCCAGAGACTCCCGCTTTACTTGAACTTGTGAGAGAGAGAGAGACAGCAATTAATATAAGACCAGTACAAGTACAAATTCAAACCCTTTTCCACCGCTTGACCTTGACCTGGCTGCAATCGTTGGCTTATGTAAGTGTGCAATAGCTTATTTGCTGCTGTTCATTTATTTTGTGGCCTGGCCTGGCTGATAAATTATGTAAGACAAGTTTATCTTTTAATAAAATATGAGAGGGAAAATGAAGATGCATTCGCATGATCGCATCGCAAAAAATTGCTAGTACTGTCTCTCTAGTCTACTCTAGCGTATGGTATCTAATTTTCTATTTGATTTGAATTTTTGAAATGAATGAACTTGTCTTGCGTGCGTGGTGTAGTAGTAGTAGTCGTCGTCGATGTCATAATCATTCATGCTACAGCCTGCCTGAGCCTAATAGCTAGCTAGCTAGTCCATTTCCACAGATTTTTTTTTTTTATATATAAAAAACTTGCTGTCACTTCTTTAACTCACTTTCCTCCCAAGTCCCAACAGAGCATTTTCTTTTTTTTTTTAGTCGCCAAAGTGAAAAAGCCACATGGCAATGTAATAATGTATGATGCCATAATGACTGCACTGTGTAACTGTGTCAGCTTGTATTTGTATTCATAGTAAGTTAATCTTGAAGTTCATTAAGTGTACATAACAGAGACTAGACTATTAAAGTAAGTATGTGATAAATTGTGAGGCGGCGAGCAGCAGAGTAGTTGTTTTGTTTTGTTCCAACTTCCGATGAATGATCAGATTCATCATCATGAAAATAATTACCTAGTAGGCTAGCTAGAGTAAGTACGGTAGAATCTAGATGATGCTACATTTAGCAAGTAGCTGCTATTGCTAGCTAGTAGTAATCCATTTATGATTATTATTAGATTATCATTTAAAAAAAAAACTTGCTGTCACTTACTTTTTTCATGAAAAAGAGCATTTGTTTTTTTTTTTTTTTGATTAGTAAGTTGCCTGCCCTGGCCCTGGCCCGCTACCGCCACGAGTACCAAACCAATACCACCAGCACCAACTTTAGATAATGGCGCGCAAGGCATCAGGAGGGCGGGAAGGGTGAAAGGCCTAGACTACCACCCGCAAATAGAGACTCACACTGACTGTCTGTGACGCGACAGTTAGCCGATGTTTCTGTGCTGTGTGTATGAGTCTCAGTCTGGACCATGTGTGCTGATAAAACCGGGTCCGTGCATCATGAATTCCTTTGATTTGTTTGTGCATTTTATTTTCTGTTGGAGTCTCGATAAACTGGCTTGCTGCTTTATTTTTACTGTGTTGGCTATATAGCTCCTCCTGTCCTCACTGCGCATCTGGGGGTTAATGTACCTCATCAACAAAACCCAACTTTCTATAAATAATTCTCTTGTAAATTTAATCTGCCCCGATTTTACGCCTTTGTCCCCATCACCATTATTTTAGGATTTGTAAAGATTTCTTGAGCTAAGAGATGGAGACTGACTTTAATCGGTGGTTTAACAGAAATGTAATAATTTTACGAATGATATGGCAAAATTACGAGTCACTATCAAGAATAGTTCAACTTCAAAGTTATACTCATATTCATAACAAAATTCTCAGATTGAACACTGTATGAAGTGGGAGTAGGTACTTTAAATCTTTCCCTTTGTAAGTTTCAGATAATTTAGTTTCTGGATAATTTGACTACTGTACTGAACACAGAAAATATCCCATCCTCTTCAAAGGGCTTTTTGCCTCCGTCCTCGCGGGCGCTCTCTATCCAACTTCCATGACGACCACCCGACCCAGTTAGCCCTGGTCTAAAAACGGCCGAATTCACAAGGAAAACTGCAATCGTCATTGTTCAGTGGCATTTAAAACATAAATGCACAACGCTCTGTTTGCTGCATTTTGCTGTTACAGTCTCAGCTTTAATTTAACTTAAGCACGAGTTTACACTTTGCCCCAACCAATGTGACACGTTGCGCTTTACTTCTGACGAAGGGTTAAACGTATACACAGTGTCCTGGGCATTCTTCTAGTCTCGCTTGTATACTGGCCATAAAAGATGCTTTTCACCAATAGCAACCTACCTCAACTGTCAAGAGCTTTGCAGAATGTATAACATTTGACGTATATTTTTGGTCTGTGTCTCATAAAGTCTGTGGCTTTCTGCAAAATCACTGAGGAGGATCAATGACACTTCACTAATTCACTAATATCATATTTTTGGTTTCGGGCTTCGGGATTCATATCCTTTAGAATTCCGTACCTATGCTGACTGTTCTTTTGGTTTAAATACATTAGTTTCGCGCTGAAAGCCCGAAAGCGCTAACTTCTATTATAGAAGTTAGCGCTTTCGGGCATTTGGTACTTTACTTTAAATACTGTTTATTGTATATAAGTCTGCTCCATTGCATTTGCGTAACCCGTTCCAGTTCGCTTTTTTAGCTGTTCAAAAGTTTGAAAGTAGGCATATTTTCTCCGTTTTCTGTGATTTCTGTCACTGATGATGAGTGAGTGCCCTGCCCGCTAGTACCCCTGTTATGCACATTCAACATTTTAACTGGTCAGCTCAATCCTAAGGGCTCTGTTAAAAAAATGTCTGTTTAATTGGTCTTTTCTTTCTTTCCACGGCCACGAATATCTCGTGAGTTACTTCCACAGGGAATGAGATGGCTGTTGTCAGGGCTTGAGCTAAATAACTTAACCAAGGCTTTTCATTTGAAAATAATTGTTTTCTGATGTTTAAAAATGAGGAGTTTGGAACTGGAAGTTCCAGTTCCAAACACCTCATTAGAAAGAAGTCAATATTACTCTGAAGAGCACATAATATGACAATTTATTTATACATTGATCCACTAAACAAAAAACTTAAGAACATATGGTACAACAACAATATACAATCTAATAAATATGTTATATATGTCATTTAAAGTATATAATCATTCATCTGCTATCAATTTTCTACCCATTTCATGTTTTAAATTGTTAAATAAAAATGTGTGTTACCATGGATCCTGTAATGTACTGTATGCTTTCACTGATAGGCATTCAGGGAACCAAACCAGTTTCTCCTGCGGGCCTATTTACATTACTAGATCTCTGCTTCAATATATAGCAGAGAAACAAAAGTGGCAAGAATTTTTTTGTATCACTATAATGGCTATTGGCTATGGATAGTTTCCTAGTAAAGCAGGCTGAATAAATACAAGTGGTTGCAATAGTTTCACTTAAAACATGGCAATAGAGCAAAAAATATATTTATCAGTAGGATGATAATTAAAGGACAGCTACACTGTAAAATGCAATAGTTCTTTTTCCTAGACCCACCCAGGGTATATTTTCCTCTCAACAGGATAATCCCCATACTTTAATATACTAAAAAAAAATTGTGAGCACTTTCTTCCACACTGTGTCATATTTAGCCTAGTCAGATTCCTCAGTGTGCACTATGTTAGACTTAAAATAAGTCTTATGATACTTTATTTAGGAATTTGTCTTTCTTGCTCTTACACCCATTTTGCCTATCACATTTTAATGTTTGTTGGAAGATGCATAGTAAAGTAGCTGTAGCTCTGTTTTTATTTCTTACCTAATGAGTTCATAAAACTATTCATGCTACAAAATTCCCAGCTTTTTTACTGTGGACTGTTATTTACAGCTATAGAATTTCTCTACATTGGGGCCATAAATCTATTCAGCCCCTTTAGAGTCTGAAGATGAAAAACCCACTGACAGTAACTTCACTAATTAGGTGACCTTTACAAACTAAGAAATATGACATTTTTCCTGATCAAGGGAAGGAATGTGGGAGGAAGGAAGAACCTGAAACTCACAATATTCCACTTAAAAAAGCTGTTATCTCAAGTATCATTTTACATTTCTATTATTATAGATTATAGATTGTGTAACACATATGTAAGAAACAAATCTGAGTCACTGCAGTGCCAACCAAGAACTGACACATCTATTAAAGATTCTCAGACTTAATAGCATTATTCACTAAGTGAATGCAATAGTAATCTGACTGGAGAGGTTAGGTGAATTAATTTCATCAGCTGTTTTCTCCCAATGTGTTATTATCAAAAAGTATCTCTCCAAGAAAACAACATCATGCCAGAATGTCTGCCCCATGAAAAAATTACATATACAACATATATATGTATGTATGCATGTACCACCTATCTATATATATATATAGATATATATATATATATATATATATATATATATAGACACACACACACACATAAAAATATATATATATATATTTTCATCAGAACAGTCACATTACAGTTACTGGGAAAATGGGAAACACACATGTGCAAAATAATAATATATATTACCAATACCATGCACACTTACAGCATGGTGAATTGTTTATTCCCTTATTTCTGTGTCAAGGACCCTAGCCTTCACAGTTAGCAACGCTGAAGTCTGTGACACAGTTCCTTAGTTTCTGAGAGAGAAACAATGTCTTCTGCTGCAGTCAACAGCTTTAACTACATGGCAGTCAAATAGATGATAGCAATGAAATGTAATAAGAAAGTAAATTTAAAAACTAAAGTAAAAAAAAAAGGTCTGTTCATTTAAGTTATTCACTGCATATTGCAAATTTTTCAAAAGATTCAACAGTTTCAAATCACAGCACTTGCCAGGGCCCTAAATATTATGTATCACAGTCACACAAATTGATTGTACTTGTTTTTTCTATTAATACTGTAACGCAGTACATTTGTACGACAGTCTCTTGGTTCATAGGTTCATACTAGGCTATCTGCCCTGGGGCAATTATAAGCCTAGCCCGATTTTGTTTGGCTTACGCCACCCCTTGATTTGAGTATACTGTGCCCTTTTTACGGTTTAGTTTACTGTGCCTCTGTCTAATAGTGACATGGAAGTAATCCCCGGAACAAACCTACGATCCCCCATCCACTCATCAAGATTCTTCTTGAAGAGATTCAGTGAGGTGCTCTGCCTAACATGAATTGGGATTCTATTCCAGAGCGAAGGGAGCCTCTGGGTTATGAATCTGCCCCTCCAGCAAGTCCTATTTATTTATGTGCTGAGGTTCAAGTCCCTCAAGTGTGTGGCTCTAAGGGATTTAGATTTACTGAGGTGGAGCATGTCCATTAATTCTGGATTGGACATAGCTTTATATGTCAGGCATAGATCGCCTCGAAGTAGGTGGTATGCAACTGAGTAGAGCTGGAGTTTTTTTAACAATGCAGCATATGGCATCTGTTTGAGTCCCTTGATCATCTTGGTGAGGTACTTTTTGGGTCTTTCTAATTGCTGCAGGTGTCAGGTAAGGTACATCCCAAAAGGGGCATTGTATTCTATGATGGGCCTGAGGAGGGATGAATAAAGGGGCACAATTACCTCTCTTGATCTAGATGTGAATCCGTTCATGATGAGGTGGGCCATGTAGAAGGTCTTTCTAACCACTTTGGCAATGTGGTTGTCAAAGGAGAGATTGCTATCAACTTGGGTCCCCAGATCCCTAATTACATTTGCTGTACTTATCATGTACTTAGCATGATATGAGGTATAACCTGGTAGTGCTGGGGTGCTCTCTGGAGCCTTGAACCAGGTTTCTGTCACTGCACAGATATCAATGTTCTCCATACTGAGAGAGAGCTTTGAGTGCGTGCATCTTGATGTTCAGACTTCTGGCGTTTAGCAGCATAACCCTTAGTTTGTTCTACCTTGGACTTTCAGACTTATTTTCACTTGTTTGAGACACATATCTTTAAACAAGAGGGCAGCAAATACTATGTGCATGCATTCAACTGTATACATTTTCTGGGCATCTTTGAAAATTCTGTGACAGGTTGTTAAATGTTCTTGAGTCTTATGCCAATGATGGTGCAAGGGTAGACTCAATCTCCCTGGTAATCCTAAAGTGCTGAAACAGCTTGTATTTCTGATAGGATGGAAGCTGTAGTGAAGAGAAAACAACCATCTGGTGCCCAGCAGAGGAAAGTGAAGACGAAAAGAGGAGATTGCTCAGCTTTTAGCAAGTTTGGCCTCCTTCCTGACTACTCGGTAAGCACATTTATTTACACATACTAGGGCTTTATTACAGAAAAACCTGCAAATGTAAAACTGTCCAGTGTACTGTTGTGGTGTACCTTGTATTTACTTAGTACTATTTGTTGAATTCTGGTGTTGTAGAGGTCGAGGTCAAAGCTTTGACCAATGAAGAATTAACATATGTTGATGTATTCATTGACTGTTCACTATTGCCAGGTGGCACTTATAATGTGTGATGGATTTTTAGGTGTGCATCTTTTGAGGGTCTGTATATCTATGCACCCTAATATGTATTAATAAGCTAATCTAGGTGTACTTTATCTGCCTTGCAGTGATTATGTGCTGGTATAAAGGCTGTAGCTATGCTGTGCCCAAAAATTGCTTTAGAATCTAATTGTACATGTTAGCCTTGGAAATGGTGTTGAGCAAAGAGTACTTTTCAGAAATTAACTTTTTTGTGTGTATTGTAGGACATTAAGAGTATATGCCTACAAACATGTACAACGTGTAGTCTTGCTTCTTGCTTTTGCTTTGCTTTTTAGAAAAGGCACATCTTCAAGTTGTACATCAGTGACAGACTTACAAATGCTGCCTACTTCTGTTGAGCCATTTAACGTACAAAAGCAGCCATCCATAAACAGGTACTTTTTCTTGCGTACTGATTATGATACAATGCATCGGACTACATTATAACTCAGTCATGCTTAATTGCATAATAACCTGATTTATTTTTGCAGTTCCAACGATGGATCTACTTCTGTGGAAGCAGAAAAATTTTCAGAAAGACCAGTGACAGTTTGGTAAGTCTTTTACACTCAATTTTTTTTATCATTAATTGCTGGTGATACACTACACAAAGCAGTACTCTGTGAACACATTTGATAGTTGTGTTTCATGTGTGCATTTCTTTGTTTTTGCTGTAGGCACACGGATAGCAAAGGTGAACAGATCACTGTGGTTCCTCAAGCTGATGTACCTACTGAACCAGCTGCAGCAAGTTTCCCTTCTGTGGAAAGAGGCATACAAGAAGCAAATACCAGTGAAGGAGCAATTACCAGTGAAGGTCCAATTAGTTTATCTTCAAGCAGTTTGGATGCTCACCCATTGGACGCTGTGAATCTGAGGAAGAATGATGAAAGTGACACAGATAAAAGGCTTTATCACTGCATGAGTGATGTTCTGCAGAAGGATGATGGAGATATAGGGCTATATACTCGCACAATCCTCAGTGACATGGATAAGAAGACTATCCTAATGGTACAGTGGCTGCCTCCTAAAGATTTTACATTCCCTAAACGATTTGTGGATTATGCTGGAAGGAGGCATTTTCGCAGGTGTAATCCACAGCTGCTTCATGACTTTAAATTTACACGGTACTCAAAGAAATTAGATGGAGTTTTCTGTGGCCCCTGCTTTGTCTTTAATAGTTCAAAGGACACTGTGTTGGTCTCCACACCAATGACCGACTGGTCGAATGCAAAAAAGATCTTGGAGCGGCACAGTAACTCTAAAGAACATGGCAATGCAGTTGCAAGGTCAGAGGCATTTTAGAAGTGTGTTGTGGTAAGATGAAAACAGCACTGCACTCCATTTCACAGATGGATAAAAGACTGCAAGAACGCACATTACATGCCTTAAAACGTATAGTGAGAATTATCATCTTGTGTGGAAGAGAAAATTTGCCATTACGAGGACGACTGTCCGACAGTGGGACCTTCAAATCTCTGCTGCAATATACTGCTGAACTGGACCCTTTGTTTGCAGAACATTTGCAAAGGCACCTAGAAATGCTCAATATATTTCAGCACAGATTCAAAATGAATTGATTCAGCTCATTTCTTTGCAGATTCAACGAAATATTCTTAACCGTGTGAAGGACGCACGTTACTTTAGTTTAATTGCAGATGGCACTACAGACATTTCCGAGAAGGAGCAGATTACGCTAACTCTAAGATATGTTCACCGCACTCACAGGAAGGTAGAAATTCGAGAAGACTTCATTGAGTTTGTAGAGGCTATGGACACCACTGGAAAAGCATTGGCAGATCTTTTCTTGCAGCGAATGACAGCATGGGGTCTGGATAAAGGATGTATGCGTGGACAGGGTTATGACCGAGGTAGTAACATGAGTGGCCACTTCAGTGGAGTTCAGGCAAGAATTCGGGCATTATTTCCAGAAGCACTATACTCAGCATGCAAAGCACACAACCTAAACACTGCTATTGTACATTCCTGTGCAATGCGTGAAATGGCAAATGCACTTGACACATGTCGAAGTGTAATTGCCACTATAAATTCCTCTGCAAAACGTCATAATGTATATTTGTGTCAGCTGAAGGAATTCGCAAGTTTGCCATCAGAGTACGATGATGTGTCTGCAGACAGAAGTACGTCTACGCACCAGGGGCAACAAGGTGGATGAGTCAAGCCGATTGCCTACATGCGTTTAAGATGAAGTATGCTGTTATTGCCAGTTGTTTGGAAAATATGGCAGAATTTGACAAAGAGGCAGAAAGATACCTATATTCTATTTCCAAATTTGATTTCATTGTTGAGTTGGTAATAATGGAATCTATACTGGGCATTGTTAAGCCTCTTCATCTTTATTTTCAACGTGAACAAATTGATCTGATACAGGCATCAGAAGAAACTTCAGTTATCGTAGAAACTCTTAAAAATATTAGAAGCGATGCTGACAGGAAATTCAAAGTGCTCTATGAAGAGGTACAGGAACTTGCAAGTCAAGTCTTTACCGAAGAAAGTGTACCTAGAATATGTGGCAGACAAACAAAAAGGAGCAACATCACTGCTTCTAATCCAGAAGAATACTACAGACGAAACACATTCATACCATTCTTGGACCATGTGATTGCTGAACTGACTGAACAACTTATTGAATGCCGCCCACGTTTCCTGGCACAATATTTGGCACCCAAGTCATTGTATATGCTTCAGGATGATGCCAAAGTTATTGAACTGTATGAGGCTTACAAGACCGACTTGTCCTCTCTACATAACCTACGAGAGGAACTGGTAAGATGGTCCACAAAGTGGAACATGGTACCAGAGAACCAACTCCCTACCACAATTATTGATACACTGCAGCACTTAAAACCTGAGTTCTATCCAGATATCAACACTGCATTAAGTATTCTGGCAACAATGCCAGTCAGTGTTGCATCTGCAGAAAGGACATTTAGTGCCTTGAGGAGGATAAAGACCTGGCTCGAAACTGCATGAGCGAACACCGTTTAACAGGATTGGCACTCATGCATATACATGACGACATAGACATTGACATTGAGCAAGTCCTAAGAGATTTCAATCCGTGCAATGATCAAGCATAAACTTATTTCCAGCATAATAGTGCATGACATTGAGATGCACAAAAGTGTTTTTTGCTTGTGTGTGTAGCTGAGAGATTTTCTGACTCTTGTGTTTCCCTGCTGCTTGCAAATGTTTTAGGTTTTTCACCATGTTAGTTAACCAAGAGCAGAGAATTAATCAAGTGGCTTAAAGCAGTACTTGTTGCATCCCAGGTTTATGACCCCCCCACCCCCAGACTGATTTTCAACTAGATTTAGATACTTTCTTCACTAATTATTTTCTAACTACTATTTCTTTTAAACCTGTACAGCACTCCATATATTACTAAAAAGCTTTACAATTTTCTGTTCTGCTATACAGAAACATGCCTGACTACTGTATGTCAAAGTAGCTGTTTTTTGTAGTTTTTTATGTTAATAAGCAGAGCATCACAGACTAAACTACTGTTTGAATTCCTAGTTATAAAACCATTAAAAAAAGATTAATATGATTATGCATTTTTTTTCTTATTTCAATGCTGCCATGTGGTGCTTACTGGAAACTTGTCTTAGTTTGAACTATTTGATAATGCCTTGGTATTTATATTTAACTGGTATACATGCATGTGCCTTCATATTTCTATTTAACTGGTATACGTGGGTGTTTGGGTGTGTGTGGGGTGCAACTTCATTGGAAGGAAGTCAGCAAAATTTTAAATGAGAAGGTATTTTGTTTTTTGACCCATGAAGATAGGAAATGTTCAAGCTGCTTCATCATGCAAGTAGTTACCATCCTGGCATATGGCTCACAAATGATCATTCAGGGAGCAGCATCGTGAAAGGGGCGTGGCCTGGTCAGCAGTTTAAGGAAGTGTACGGACAGCAATGTGTAGATGTGGGTGTGGCGTGTGGGTGTGGCGTGTGGGTGTGGCTTGGTGGGGGCAGCAGTCTAGGAGCTGTGAGTACAAATCTGAAAATCCTGGCTACACCCCTGCACGGTGTCCATTACTGTACACATCTGGACAAAACATGTATATGTTGTCACGGTACTGTTCAGTATCTACACAGACATGCAATTTATACTACGCAGGATGGAACAGCTGTCCACCATGCAGGTCACCCCACTAGGGTTGCCACCTGTTCAGATGGCCAAGGTGGGACATCCCTTGTAGAAATGTGAGAATTTGCAGGATAAAACATACCCCTGCCCTGTGCAAAGTACAGAATTACATGTGTATGCCAAGATAAAAACTAATGCCATAGCATTTGAATAGCTTATGCTATCCCAAATAATAGTTATGTGTACCAGATACTAAATACCTGTATCATGCAACTAGTACAGAAATGAAGAAATATATTATTGTCTTAAAATCACAGGACATTTGCCAATGTCTTAGGTGTCGTCGCAGGACACAACTGTCCAAAGTGGGACCTCCCCTCGCAAAGAGGAACAAGTGGTAACCCTACTCCCCACTGAATTATTGACAGTATATATTCATCTCAATCACATACCAACACCACCTCTCAACCTATTAAAGCAACAAAACCTGGACAAAGCCTAAAAGGATGGGTGGACAAATAGGGACAGATGTAATTACTGCGCTCACAAGCTTCGAAAGTTCAAGGAATAATAGTATGTACATAAGCAGGAAATGTTGTGAAGGATGTGGGGTAGTCCCCAGTATTACAGAGGTCCGTACATATATACTGTAACAAGCCGTCACATATGTTGACTGTACTACTGCATACCCATAGTTAATTCATAGTTAAGTCATGTGCAAAATAATAACCCTCGTAAGAATGAATACAGGAAATAGTCAAATGTGAATGGGAACACCACTCACCGTGGATTATGTATCGTAACCGCCCCCACCCATATTATGTATTGCCAACATCATAAGCTGCTGATAGGTGCCCAAACACCTGTGTCTGTAAACACAGATTAAATGTTTAAAATGGACAAACCCTGTCCATGTGCTTTGTCTGACATTTGAACACGGTCAGGGCAGTTCCGTTCACCAGGCGGACAAGCCTAAACCCAGATCACCACATGAACACCCTGACAATTAAAGACCTGTATGTGTCAGGACTATAAGCCTTTGGGTTCTGAATATCCCTGCAGTGATGAAATATGCAGCGTGAGTCCAGAGCAGTAGGGAATAGGGAATGTGTAACATGTAGTACCACATTTTTCCCAGCAGGAGAATGGATGTCTGTGACGTAAGTGAAGCAGTGAGGCATATGTTAATGTAGCTATGTACTATGGGTATGCATATAAATGAGTCAGAACACCAAATGTATAGTGGTTACAGCATCCGGCCAACGTGAATGCAGTCCCGGTTGAACAACGACTACAGCACATATAATGTGAAAGTGTAATGAATGCATCTGTGCTGTACAGACAGTTAAATATGTAAAGGTGAACGTGTGTTTCGCAAACATCCATTAACCGTATTACAGATAATTACTGGTACTGTCACATGTAATAAAGCCCACGTAAGCACAAAGACTTAGTAAACATATGTAACCCACAATAAGGATATGCATGCGCGCGCATAACCCACAATAAGGAAATGCAAGTGCGCTGTGTGTGTGATCCGCTCACAGCATAGTAAATGAATGCTGTTTCCCCCACGTTAGTTATACATGGCTCAAACCTGTTAACCCCGTAAAGTATGAAACCGGACAAAGCCATGCAAACTACTGGTACAAATAGGGACAAACCCCAGATATGTGCCAGAACAAACATAGAAAGTGGATAGAATAACGGGTGTGTCAGTAGCATGGATTCTCTGAAGGGTATGCAGTTGTAACCTGAACTGCTTGCCAGAAATCCCCACTGTAAGTCTCAAATGAAATGCCATGACATTGCCAGATAGACACAGGTTTATTTAAACACAGCAAAGATAAAGGGGCAAGCAGCTGTACACTCTGCGACAATCTGTATAGTGGAAAGGTATGGTATGGATATAGATATATGTGTATACACATAATCCACAGACATAAACCAAAGCAAGTTATGAAATGAGGATTGTACATGTATATATGTATACACAACAGACATATGTCCCATAGATATGACATATGTACATAAATAGGTGACATTATATCTAATATGGGTAGACAAACAGACATGCAGGAAAGGTGAATAAACCACAGCATTCCAAACCATTGGCCAGAAAGTGACAGTCCAGCAAGTTCTACACTTTAAACATGCAGATAGGTGTCCATTGCAGGACTCCAAAAATTGAATATTACGTAGTGTCAACCGACATTGACGCAAAAGAAGTGACCGCAGCAAATACGAAATAGCTGTACATGCAACAGTATCAGGTGCAAGGGTGACGACACATGTGTCGATAGAATGTATGATGTACAAACTGATATCCGGAGAGTGGGGAGTGCATATAGGTGTCTCCACACTTCAGTACCGCACACATTAAACATGTGTAATGGGTACTGTAGAGGGTTGTCAGGTATGGGAATCATGGGTATGCAGAAATGGGCCTAGGTGTTGTTTGGCAGGGATTTCATAGGCCCACCCCGTGGGAGTGATATGGGTATAGCACACACCTATATTCTCAATAATGGGGCAAACCATCCACTGGATATTGCGGAAACCATTTTGGCAATATGTAGGGCCCTATATCAGTGTCATGTAGGCGATTATCATGGATGGACTTGCGTACGACCAAGATGGTACCCATAACTGGCAAACTGTCAGAATAACACAGCTGCACTAAGGCATAGTACATGAAATACAAATAGGGACTATATTAGATATACCCCAGACAAAGTCAGAACGTCGTGAGAATACTGACGTACCCATGAATACGGATGTTATGAGTGTTACTAATCATGTAATGGAAATGTCAGTCACTATTATCTACCGCACAGTCCGTAATGCCTTGCCAGCAATTTACCAGAAAGGCACATCACTATGACAATTGTAACAAGGTCAAACATCAGGGCATTTACCCATAATGTATACAGGTTAGGGGTATGAAGGTAACCTGTCCAAAATACATGTACAAAACTAGGTGGACAGGTGAGAAGAAAGACAGCAGGACAAATGAGAAAACATGTACTAGACACACGCATGTACTCCGACAAATGTGAATGACAACGTATGCCCTGTGAATGTCAATGTGGAAGGTTAATAGACACAAAAGTAATGTGTCCCTCAGGGTGTCATGCAGTGTCACCATAACAATGTCCAGTCCTCCAGACATGTACGTGAGCTCTGCCACTGATGGATAGCGCAAATACCTGCGCACACATACGGTACATGATAGACCAATTAGTGTGGATAAGCAGCTGTTGGCCTGTGTGAGGAATACAACTGTCTGGGTGGGTGTGTCCTGCAATATAAATGTAATGGCATGTGGCCTGTGATGCCGCCATACAGTGTGTGTATTGGTGTCAGAAATTTGATATTTTGTTACAGACACATACTCCGCAACTGTACAGATTTACGCAGAATGTGCAGAGTTCTGCCTCATATGTTTGGTGTGTTCCACGTAACAACAGTAACATTCTGGCACTTTCATGATAACTGAAGACATGAAATAATGACAAACATGTGAGTAAGACACCAAATCCGACAGAAAAGCCATACTAATGCAAAACCTATTATTGTGTCAACTATCTACGTTTGTAAGAGCAACATGTCAATACTGCCCCTATGTGTCCCACTATCAGATAAGGCCTTGTCCAGCAACTTGCTCTAGGAGGTGGAGTGGTATGAACAGAAACAGATACATGTGTGAGGAAACAGCAACATCGACTGCAAGATAACGCAGAAGGTATGAAATGCGCTGCAGTAGGACGTGCAGTACTGTCCACAGGTATGTGCTGACATGTCAAATGACACAGCAGTCTACATGAAGAACCTATAGGGCTGTCACCTTTACAAATGATGATAGTGTGACATACCCAGAGCCATGCACACAGCACAAATAGACATACACACATCAAAACTAGGCATTCATACATGAAGCCTCCAGCGTGTACGAGTACAGTGAAAGTACAGCAAGGATAGATGTCTGCCAAGATATACAGCAAATACATGTAAGGGCGTGTAACACTGCCCGTAACACGGACGTTGCATGGACAATGTTGGGAGTTACAACATACCACATTGGTATGTGAAAGCTATGCAAATATGCGATACATGAAACAGTCAGCTGTCCATGCAAGAGCAGAGTTATGGGCAGAAAATAGATTTTATATATATATATAGAGAGAGAGAGAGAGAGAGATAGATACAGACATACACACACACACACACACACACACACACATGTGGCAGGGCTGGTAATCGAACCTACACATGACTACCCTATCACACTACAGCATGACGCATTTACGGAACACGCTACCGAGATTACTAAACACAGCAGACACACAGGCATTCTACTAGGTGCGTGTCAACATCAGCAAAGACAAAAACGTCAGCAGGATACATCTGTGTTGCGAAGCATCTAAAAGCATAACCTGAGTCCCCAGGTGGACGGGAGCATGCACACACACACACACACACACATACACACACACACACACACACACCTGGCAGGCCTGGGCGTCGAACATACACCTAACTACCCTATTACACTACAGCATGACACATTTACAGAACGCGATATCGAGACTACTGAACACAGCACTCCCAGAGGCATACTTCTAGGTGGATGACATCATCCGCAAAGGCAAAGATGCTGATAGGGAATGTATGTGTTGTGAGGCATCTAAAAGCATTACTGTGTCCCCAGGCAGCTGGTAACACACACACACACACACATTTGGAAGGGCCGGGAGTTGAACACACACCTGCCTACTCTAACACACTACAGCATTACGCATTTACAGAACGCGCTACCGAGATTACTGAACACAGCACTCCCAGAGGCATACTTCTAGGTGGGTGACATCATCCGCAAAGGCAAAGATGCCGATAGGGAATGTATGTGTTGTGAGGCATCTAAAAGCTTTACTGTGTCCCCAGGCAGCTGGAAACACAAAAACACACTTGGAAGGGCCGGGAGTTGAACACACACCTACCTACTCTAACACACTACAGCATTATGCATTTACAGAACGCGCTACCGAGATTACTGAACACAGCACTCCCAGAGGCATACTTCTATGTGGGTGACATCATCCGCAAAGGCAAAGACGCCGATAGGGAATGTATGTGTTGTGAGGCATCGAAAAGCATTACTGTGTCCCCAGGCAGTTGGAAACACACACACTTGGAAGGGCCAGGAAATGAACACACACTTACCTACTCTAACACACTACAGCATTATGCATTTACAGAATGCGCTACCGAGATTACTGAACACAGCACTCCCAGAGGCATACTTCTAGGTGGGTGACATCATCCGCAAAGGCAAAGACGCCGATAGGGAATGTATGTGTTGTGAGGCATCTAAAAGCTTTACTGTGTCCCCAGGCAGCTGGAAACACACACACACACACACACACATACACTCAGAAGGGCCGGGAGTTGAACACACACCTACCTACTCTAACACACTACAGCATTATGCATTTACAGAACGCGCTACCGAGATTACTAAACACAGCACTCCCAGAGGCATACTTCTAAGTGGGTGACATCATCCGCAAAGGCAAAGACGCTGATAGGGAATGTATGTGTTGTGAGGCATCTAAAAGCTTTACTGTGTCCCCTGGCAGATGGAAACACACACACACACACACACACACACACACACACACACACACACACACACACACACACACACACACACTTGGAAGGGCCGGGAGTTGAACACACACCTACCTACTCTAACACACTACAGCATTATGCATTTACAGAACGCGCTACCGAAATTACTGAACACAGCACTCCCACAGGCATACGTCTAGGTGGGTGACATCATCCAAAAAGGCAAAGACGCCGATAGGGAATGTATGTGTTGTGAGGCATCTAAAAGCATTACTATGTCCCCAGGCAGCTGGAAACACACACACACACACACACACTTGGAAGGGCCAGGAGTTGAACACACACCAACCTACTCTAACACATGACAGCATTACGCATTTACAGAATGCGCTACTGAGATTACTGAGCACAGCACTCCCAGAGGCATACTTCTAGGTGGGTGACATCATCCGCAAAGGCAAAGACGCCGATAGGGAATGTATGTGTTGTGAGGCATCTAAAATCTTTACTGTGTCCCCAGGCAGCCGGAAACACACACACACACACACACACACACACACACACACACACACACACACACACACAGACTTGGAATGGCCGGGAGTTGAACACACACCTACCTACTCTAACACACTACAGCATTATGCATTTACAGAATGCGCTACCAAGATTACTGAACACAGCACTCCCAGAGGCATACTGCTAGGTGGGTGACATCATCCACAAAGGCAAAGACGCCGATAGGGAATGTATGTGTTGTGAGGCATCTAAAAGCTTTACTGTGTCCCCAGGCAGCTGGAAACACACCCACACACACACACTTGGAAGGGCCGGGAGTTGAACACACACCTACTTACTCTAACACACTACAGCATTACGCATTTACAGAACATACTACCGAGATTACTGAACACAGCACTCTCAGAGGCATACTTCTAGGTGGGTGACATCATCCGCAAAGGCAAAGATGCCGATAGGGAATGTTTACAGAGTGAGCGGTCTGAAAGCATATTACCGTCCCAAGGTAGACGTACACAAACACGCCAGTGCTGTCAAAGGGCCAACTAAATATCTACGGAGCACAACAACACTGAATAGATATGGGATACGCCACAGACAGTAAACCCTTCGAGAGAGCAACAAGTGTGTTCACTGTAGGCGTCCATCGTGACATTGAAATTGGACATCTGGTGCCTGGATGACCACCATGGCTATACAGGATGTCAATGGCCATGCCTACACGCTTAGTATCACACGTTTGTTTGGAATGTACTGTGTGTCCATCTACACAATGGTGTACTGGGCATGCTCACACACTTAGCTGTTGCAAAGGGCCATCTTGCATGCACACGGAGTCTAGTCACGGAAGGGAGCAGTGTGGAATGTATTCTGTGTCCATCCACACAACGGCGTACTGGGCATGCTCACACACGTAGCCATTGCAAAGAGCCATCTTGCATGCACACGGAGTCTAATCACGGAGTGGCGCAGTGTGGAATGTACTGTGCGTCCATCTACACAACGGTGTACTGGGCAAGCTCAAACACTTAGCTGTTTCAAAGGGCCATCTTGCATGCACACAGAGTCTAATCATGGAGGGGTGCAGTGTGGAATGTACTGTGTGTCCATCTACACAATGGCGTACTGGGCATGCTCACACACTTAGCTGTTGCAAAGGGCAATCTTGCATGCAGATGGAGTGTACACACAGAAGGGCACAGTAAGGTATAACTGCCCTCATGCACAGGGCGGTCACACATGCAGTGACCTGTACACACACAGCTGCCATATTAGCTGTCACAGGTGCAGGTCACAAATGTACACACTGCAGTGTACACTGTAGCTGTCAAGTTAGCACCATGTCATTGGTGCAGCACTACACAGCCTTACGGTCCAACAACACCATATGACACATGACCACTGGGCTGTACAGTGGTGTACACCAGCTGTGCAGAGTACACACGTACCAACAGGGCTCCAACAGGTGTTATGCATTGCAATGATACCAGTATACATGAACAGGTCGGCTCAAGACCTACCATGGCCCTTACACAGCTGTGACACCTGAGTGTTGCTGTACACCAATGAACACACATCTGGGTATGTCATACATGTGATTGTGTGGATGTGTGCATGGACTGCACACACAACACATACATACATAGCCTTTGATGTACCTCGTGCATAACTCTGGCCTAATCAATGCTACACACGCAAATTGAATGTGGGCCCATGTCTGTTGAATGCTCACACTACAGGGGGTAGCAGTGTTGACTGGAACACACACCCTTGTACTGGTCGCCTGTGACACCTGTGATATCATACCGCAGTCCATGCGTTATGTATGTCAACACACATGTCCAACAATAGCAATGCATACAAACATGTGACATCTGTACTGTGCATGCAGCAAACATGCATGTGCAGTGGCCGATGTCCGTAACATAGTTGCACCTACCTACGACATGCAGACGCAATGCAGACCTATCATTGACATCTGTATACGGTGACATACAAACAGCACGTATGGAGGGATGTGTGTACATAACATGGTGAGCCACCTGTCTAGATGTATGTGTGCAGGGGGTGGCTCACAGTTGTGTCACACACCATCCTATCATGCCATGTGTTAACTGTACGCTATGTCGCTGTTATGTGACGGTGCTGACACAATGCATACACAGCGGTCAGGTGTTAACAACTATATGTCATATGGCACCTGTAACACCTACAACCTCTCGTGTGAATATAGCAGCACATTTGCCAGATATAGCGTTGGTACACATAATGCAATCAATACCGCTGCATGTCCATCAAACGTGTCATCATATGGCTCGTGTATCATTCCCAGCACTGCCATGTGTGTCCGAATGTGTGCCCAGGGATGCCACATATCACAGGGAATATGTCCCAGTTGCTACACATCCCTGTACACCATTGTAGAGGACTGTACATACATCAGTGTGGGAAGCATGACATTCACCGGTGAGGTGCATCACACACATCGGCTGTCCGTATACACATGTGTGGTCACCACAGTGTGTGTGTGTCTGTATGTATGTCTGGTGCTTGGTGTGGGTGTGTATGCTAATATACGGTGGGAAATTATCACTGGCCCCACATGTTGACCAACTCGTAATGGTGATGCATTGCACAACCCTGTTGATGCCATAGCTCCCAGCCATACTGGCTACCTGTGCATGTGCCTTCTCTGTGACATGTCGTGTGGGTGCATAGTACTGTGAGAGTGATGACCACAAAGGCAAGGGTCCCCAGCTGCACACTATGGGGTGTGCATTATAGTGGTGCACACCCCGTGACTGCGGCCATGTTCATGTACTGTTACAGGGTCCTACTGCTGCACAGTGTGGCCTTCAGCTGCCAAGTGACACCTCACATCATCATTGGCCAGGCCGCTGTGTACAACCCCTGCACCATGTCACCATACTTGTAATGTGTCCTGCTATGTATGTCACATCTCTGTCCAGTGTAGCCTGTGGCACCGACCACATGCGTCAGGTGCAGTATATCTGCGGACATCTGTGTCATGTTTGTGTGTCCAACAGTCAGGATGAAGGTACATGTAGCATGCTGATATTGCCAGACGTGCCTGTGTGTACTCCACAGTTACACGTGGGGCACTGCAAACACTGCTACCTGTAGGCACATGCAAGTACACCATAGGAGGGAACCAGGGTATCACAACTAACATGGTGCTACAGATGTAACCGAGACACATACCGTGAACACATCACAATGCATGCTGCACCTGCATTACATGGTGTGACTGGTGCATGTCGACAGTACACAACCTATGTCACATACACAACTCAGTATTCACACACAACCACTGCAACATACACATCCCTCATTATGCATACACAGGTATTACATACACCTCTCACTATGCTCTTCACCCTGTGCATCAGAATATTTGTGCATAACCCTGCACCGATGGTGTGGATGACAGGGATGCGGCACAGGCTTCATCATATGCACAGGGTGATATGTTTGCCAGGGGCATAGGCTGCACACAACCACTGCAACATACACATCCCTCACTATGCATACACAGGTATTACATACACCTCTCACTATGCTGTTCACCCTGTGCATCAGAATATTTGTGCATAACCCTGCACCGATGGTGTGGATGACAGGGATGCAGCACAGGCTTCATCATATGCACAGGGTGATATGTTTGCCAGGGGCATAGGCTGCGCCAATGGATAACATCATGTGTGTGTGTGTAAGGGCCAGTGAGTTGACTGGACATGTCTGTGCAGAATGCATGTGGATGTTGTGGAGCCCTACAGTTGGGTTTGCTGTGTGCATGTATGTGTGTACACAGTTCTGCCATTTGTGATGCCTACATGGGGTATAATTGACAGCCCGAGATTGTACAGTGCAGGTTGTACAGCTCACTGTGTCCGTCCATGGCCATGTGACCTGTGCCTGCCTGGGGTTGCACGGGCACTACCAGGTGGAGGTACAGAGTGGCTACTGTCCGACGACACATGTTCGCTGGAAACGTGTCCCCGCTGAGACCTTCCAGGGCCACGTCCACGTGGCCTGCTGTGTCCTGGTGTTGACAGCGCAGCAACAGCTGCACTGCTACTGCTACGGGCACTATGGGAGCGGGCATGTGAGGTGGCCCACTCACGTCGACCTACACTAGGTGGTGTTGCTGGCCTACGTCCACATGGCCTATGCCTCATTCCTACCAGGTGTTCCAGCACAGACAGCTCCCGCTCGCTGATTGCCATGCCTTGGTCAATGATGCCGAACATTTCACCTAGTCGCCTATCCAGAACATTAGCAATCTGCTGTTGAGCATTTGCCAATGCCTGGATGTTGTCATTTAGGGTATGGATAGCATCCCTTTTCAGCCTCTGCCCTTCTCTGTTCTGCCGTTCAGCACGTGCCTGTGCCACCATTACAGTCTGGAACATGCGTCTGGTGATACCAGCTGCTGCGCTCTGTCCTGCAGTTGCATGTCTGCCAGAGGTCCTCCTACGAGCAGCACCGGCCACATGCCTGTGTGGCACATCTGCAGTCATTACACTGACACTATGGTGTGTAGACACACCTTCTGTAGCCACTACACATTCCTGATCCATGCCAACAGATGACGACTGTCCTTCCTCTATGGCCACCAGTGATGCGGTATGAGTTGGCAGCAGAACTGTGTGCGGGGAAGAGGGGGACATAGCAGGGATGGTAACCATTGTCACAGATTCAGCCCCTGACAACCCTGCCTGTACCTCATGCATATGTTCATCACCGCTAGTATCTGTGGGGACACTAACATTAGATGGACCGCAGGAGGGTAACACACCTACATCACCTGTGAATGCAAAGAAATACTGTAAAGTACAATAGACACACACACACACACACACACACACACACACACACACACACACACACACACACACACACAGACACACACACAGACACACACAGACACACACAGACACACACAGACACACCATGCATGTGATTTGTCAGATGGCATGCATCATGCCTGCGATAGACCACAGGGCATGCAGCTCAGACATTAATAGTGTTAGTAAGCATACCTTCCTGGGGTGCACACTACAGCAAGCAAGTGTCATATCAGTAGCCATGCAGTTCACACAATCATGGTAGTATGCATGCATCCCCGTGATACACCATGTTGCCCAGAACAGGATAACAGTACACATGGCTGACGTGACCTTGACATGTAATTTGCTGACATGTGCATTAACATGCATACATGTTTGACACAATGGTGTCCTGACACATGTACAGCATCATAATGGGCTTCACATTGCAGTGTTGTGTGTAGGCCCTACAGATAGAATGCATGTTTAGCAAATGTGCATTAGCACAGGAGGGTAGTGTGAGCCGTCTACATTGCTATACAGTGTGAAGTACAGACACTGTGCCATTGCATGGCAACATGAGGCATGCATGTTGCTGTAGAATGCATAATATGTACACATTGCATAGCCATAACTGCAACACAGTAGTGATGTTCGACAGATCGTATATGGTAGACTTCAGTGACACCTCCAGTAGCTGTGCACAGGCTTTTAGGTTGTCCACTGTACCACATCAACTGTATAATCAGTCAACTAAGGCTATAATTGGACCATGCGTGGACAATGTGCAACAGGGTGTATACACATCCCATGTACTGTGTGGCTACATGTCTCTGGCCATCCCCCATGGCCATGTGTGCACATGTGGTGGTCATTTGTGTGTGATGGGCATCTTCTCCACATGTCTGTGCAGTCCCATATGACATACACCCATACATGTCAGATATGTCACATCCCACAGGTCTATGCAGACAACGGGTTGTATGTTTGGTATGTGGGGTATAGGTCATGTGATAGTGTGACAATATTGCAGACAGAACACTACATGTCTGGGACATGTCAGGTGGCACATCACAATGTGTGCACCCAATGCAGGGGCGTATGACACAATGGTGACACTTGTGGGCTACCCATATCACAGCTCACTGTGTGGTACTTTGTGCGTACTACACATGTTGTTCCAATGCATACTACATATGCCTCCATTGTAGAACACCTCCACCATTGTATGCACAGCTGACCACACATGTCGCAATGACAAGTAATGTGGTTTCATGTCTGTGTATCATTATGTGTGAATATATTGCACATGGGTGGCATGTGTGAATGCATGGTGGTGCGACCTGCATATCGTGACTGGAACAAACATCAGGTGTGCAAGTGTTAACTGGCCACATGGCAAATAGATCTACACTGTAACATGCCTGATACTGATGACAGTCTCACCTGCAACGGACCCATGTCTGTGCGGCATGCCAGAGGTACCTGTATAGGGGCGACGCACCAGTATGAACATTATCTATGACTGTATGACAGCCACAGGTTGCACTGTGCATGTGCACACATTCACCTGTGTAATAGCATATAGTATGCACATGTGTGCATACACAACGTAGCATACTGTAGTATGCAGCATGTGTGTCCACATACCTGGCATATGTTGTTACTTTACATGATGTACAGTGACACATGCAACTACATGGGATATAATAGCCATATGTGCATTACTGACTTACCAGGCAACTCCAGGCTCATTGGTTGGGAAACACCCACCTCCACGATGGCAGCTAGTATTTCTGGATGCTGTTCCCTGGGTGTCCCCAGACTGGCCAGTAGCTCCTCGGTGTGTGTGAGTGGGGGCTGGGTTGGTGGCCCACAACCTGTTCCACCTTGTTCCCTGGCGATTGCAGTGGCACACTGTTTTGCATGTCGTATCAGGTCCATGCAGTGTCTGCACACCTGCTGGTAGGTGCGGTTATGGCCACCCACATTGTTCACCCTCCTGCGTAGATCCTGCCACAGGTCATCCTGCTGCTGGGCATGCTGTGGCACATGGCTGAACAACAAGTCATAGTTGTCATGGAGCTGTGGGATGAGGACATCATCTTCCTGGCGGGTGTATGCTGGGAGTGTACGGGCATTATCTGTAAAACATAATGATGGTGACAGGTCACAGTTTCAGAGATGTACAGAGATACTGCTGCACATACATTTCTATGACATCTACTGCATCTGCACAGTTAGCTTTGCAAAGCACCATGACACTGACACGACTGACGTGTTTGTGTCACACATGTCACACCCATTATGCATTGGATATCATCACCATATATGTGTATCACCTCATTACAGTGTTCATACTCCATGTACATGCTGTCTTGCTGTGGGCATGTCTATTTGCCTGCACTTGTGTTCTTACCTATCTGTACATGCCTCGATGTGTCCACAGTACTACTGTTGACCTGGATGCTGTGTATATGTCACATATCAACACAGACACAGCCGGAATGGACTTGAGCAGTGACAATGCACACATACGCATGGACACCTGTACATGCATGTGTTTTGCCATATACATCTACACAGCACTGTACAACTGTTCAACATCCTGACACGGATCGCCTGTGTTACACATGTGATAGACATGGGACAATGGATAGTCAGATGACATTCGCAGGGATGGTCATCAACCATAGCATGTGCGGGCACAGTTTCCACGCTGTTACAGACTGCCATTGTGCCACCGCAAGCTGCATCAGTGCCACATTACTGATCCAGTCAGTTGATAGTACATCTACCATGCGGCCATCACACCATGTATGATTGGGATGACATCTGCAGCTTTGATGGACAGGGTTGCATGGTATGGTGGGAGTATGTCACATATATGTCACAGGGATCTGTCCAGCCTGTGGCGATCCTAGTATTAGGACGGTGGCTGTCCACGACATATGTCATATAGATCAGGATATGGGCATGTAGCATGTCCATCATCATGGTGTAGCAAGGTAGACGGCATGCTGCATAGTGGAGGTGTGGATTGTGAAGGCTGTTATCACACATCCATGCATAGCCATTACCCCTTACAGGTGGTATGTGATCCAATATTGGTCACCACAGTGCTGTATATGCCTGGCCACTGATCTCTGTGCTCATGGATGGCACCCTGACATGACATGGGTACCTCAGATGACTACCTAAGGGGCCTGGAGATGTCACCATGTCAGGGGTGCACTGAACAGCACCATCCCTTACACAGTGTCCATAATGTTGACCACAGCCTAGGTAGCAGTTTATGGGTACAGGTATGTTCACCTAGCGGTGACACTGCCGGTATCATCCATCAGACTGTGCACATATGTCACACACCTCACAAACACAGCCCATTCTGTATGTTGTTCACAACACTGACAAAGCTAAACTGATAGGTCATGGCCATTCACAGCCTTACATACACAGATGCCTAACATTTGTGTGTGTGGTATGGGCTACAATGAGGGTGGGGTACAACACATTAACCCTGTTCTACTGTATCTGGCACAGATGTGCTGTGCACATGTCACTCTTGCACCTTTTGTAGTTGTGGGTCTGTCAACAGGCCACTGGTGGAACACACCTGTGACATGCAAAGGTATTTGTAATCAAATATCTGTGCTATCTTGTACATCTGTACTGCTAACATCTACAGTGCTAATGGTTCATGGACATGCACACCATACTCAGCAGGGTTATAGTGCGGTGCCACCCTAAATGACTGTCATCAACACTTGTGGGCTGATATTATCCAACACCCTATCTGTATTGTATGGTCATACTAGGCACTTGTTCAGAACATGTGAGCATGTCATGAGATAATGATTACTATAGCGCCCATTCCACACCATTTCCCACAGGTACACTGGCTGTCCTACACTTCCCAGCTTGCTTAAGGTATGACAGCTGTTGTACACACATAACGCACATATCCTGTGGGACATGGTTGTCAATGCAGGCATGTCCAACTGTCACGTACCAGTGCTACTGCCTGTCTATATGAGGGATATGTCGTACATGTGGCAATAGAGCAATTGTCTCATGTACACATTCAATGCTCACTTCCCAACATACGGCACTACAGCCTGTGGGGATGCACGCCTGCAGCCGTGCTGGGCCCATAGCTCTCAGGTGTACCTCATTACGGGGAACGTACCTCATTTGGGGTTCTAAAAGGTGCATGTTCCTCAAGGTTCCACATTGGAAGGGTCTGTCACACATTCATTGTTGTACATAGTTTACCTGCTAGCCATGGCTAGATAGATGAGAATCATAGTAATTCATTGGAATATCTGTTTTATACGTAACACCAGCCTATTTTAGCCATCATATGCCCTTCCTAGTTGACACTGTTAGTAAGCCAGTTGTAAGTGTTCCATGTTTCGCCCATTTGTCACACTGTATGAGGGCTAATGTTCCTCATTTTGGGGACAGGAGGCTGACAGCTATGGCTGGGGGTAATGCTGTTGCCAACCCTGACTGCACCTGACAGTCATTTGGGGATGTGTAACATTTGCAACACACCCCACCCATCACATAGTCTCACATAATCTACACCACTGGCCACACCTATGAGGACAACCTGTGCAGTATGTCTCCATACTCACTGTAGGCACCAGAGGTAGCCCCCATCATGGAAGACAACATCACCAGCTTATAGCCCACAGGATCATGTGTGCCCACCACATACAGCCAATAGTGTGTTATAACATTCACAACACACCAGTCATAGCTGACTCTGTAGGGTGTCACACTGCAGTTCCACATAGCAGGCTACACAAGACGTTAGTCGCTTACATCTTGCTGTCGGGTAACTGCTTCTGCAACATAACCTATGCACCCATGACATACCTCACCAGGTACGATATGACTGTCATTCTTCATGTTAGTGTGACTGCCCTGTGATGCCACTTCACAGACTATGTGTGCAGGGACATGCAATAGCTCACCAGTCTTATAGCCCTGAGGGTGTGGGCCTAGCCCTGGGGAGCATTTTGCATTAGTCCAGACACAATACCACTGTACAATGACCGACTGTGTCACTTCAACAGTTGCCTATGCTCCTATTGTCATTCCACAGGCATGTGGTATCTGTCCGCTATGACTGTCCTGGTCAAACACAAAGCTGTGGCACAGATGACTTGCACCTGTCGGTACTGGGAGTACAGCTCACATGCTAGGCTCTTGCTGCTGCTATACTGCCTGTTCTGCACAGTTTCCTATAACTGTCACCAGCAGGGCGGTAACTTGCATGCGTGACATGGGGCCATGTGACACATTGCTTGCATCTTCCCCTGTGACGCACGCAGGCAAGGCACACTTTATAGTGCACCACTCCAACATCTCTGCAGTGACTGGGACCTGCCTGTAGGCTCTGCAGAGCACACCTGCAATGACAGGTTATAGACGGACCATACCTTCCAGGCACATACCTGGACCGGCACACCCACAGCTGAGGGGTTCCCATATCCCACTATGTTTTGCACACATCCTGGCAAGTTGCTTAGCACAATGCATCAGAGGTGATCCACGTGCAACTAACTGTGTCTGGGACCGCTATACACATTGTAACAAGCGACAGAGTCAACATCATACCCCACAGGTAACATACCTTCTATGGTGGTATAGTGGACAGTGGGCCTCAGCTACTACTGATGTGTGACTGATACTACCCCACACTTCACTGGGATAACCACTCATGTACCGACACATCCATGAGTCATACCCTCTACTCTGCTGGATCAACACATACACACCACCTCCAAGACCTACATTACCCTTGGCATGAACATTACCACCATGTGACTGGTGTTACACACCTGGGGTTATCCCCTCATTGGTGGATTCCGAACATATGCTAATCTACCTTGTTAGCCACATCCCGGAAACACACCCATCACAGCATACACAGTACATGTGTACTACTACACCTACTACAGACGTCTGCTGACAGCGGTTGTTGACATCATGACATCCATACAGATGGACAATGCACATACAAATGCTGACACATACCCCAGTGCACTTAATTAGCATGTACACAACTGCATGGATCATGCTATTCCACACAGAGCCATGATGGTACACACCAGATAACAGACGCCACTCTGGTGGTCATGTTCCATGGATATATGATGTACAACAACAGGTGTAGGCTGTTGCACAGTGGTGTACATTCCCATGTGTGGGGTGGCTCACTGGTCAGCCGTGGTGGGGCCACAGGGTCCCTCATCACATACTCCAAGACTAGCTACGTAAACATGACTTCCACACATTCCGGGGTGTACCACCAGGCATTATGGTGGTATGTCAGTAGTCGATGGCAACACCCACATCTGCTGTGACATACAACAGTCACTCAAGAACATTGCAGACCCAGGTGTTGTTGGCAACATGCTGGAGGATGGATTCAATGCTGACATTACACTCTCTCACTCACTACAGGACCGCAATCCATACATGAACATTGTGGTGTCTCTGTGGTCACACCTACACAGTACTGACCTACACTCTATGTGTCCTGGGACACTGGCCCCATGTCACCTTCCAACATCCCAGGCTGTGATGTCCACCAACCTCTGAATTACTTGTCTCCCCACTAGGCCACCATATTCAGTAATAGCCTTGTTTCAGACATTGTAGACCCTGAATGGCACACAGCAGCATTTATCACATTACACACAGGTGGCACCGCATTGCATGAGTGGGACTATAGTCCTGCACACCTGACTGGACTGTTCTGCGTGGCTATGGGGCACATCGTCAAGGACGTCATTCTCAGAGACATTGTTGGTCTCCCGTCCTCTGCTGCCACCCGGGTTGGGCTTGTTAAGGCCAGAGCATGGCCCCTACACATGGTGGACTCCTTTCATACAGTTACCAGGGCAGTTGCTGATGGTACGGGAGTCCACACATCCTACATTGTCCTCTCATTGCCTTTCAGCACAATTCCCCATTCTAGTATTGACAACATACACATCCACCTGCACATCGTACCCTGTGTCTCAGGATGTTATGCTATGTGGCTCATGGACAGGACACACAGTGAGTCCAGCATACCATAGTACCTACTACATGTCAGGTACTTTGGCATACCACAGTCCTCAGTCATAGGGCCCCTCATGTTAAGTATATGCTTCCCTGCAGAACAGGCTGGCACACGGGACTTTCCCTGCCCAGCTTTAGAACCCCTACATACTGGGCACCATGATTGCTCCACCAGCTGATACTGACTCCAGCCATACCGGTGTCGCTGTGACAGATACATAATATGACTATCATGGCATCAAGCTGCATAACACAAGGTGCATGCACATCACCTTTGCATTACACCATTCACCCACTGACTATCACATGGATGGTAGTCCCCTACATAAATATCACATTGTACATATTTGCAGTACACACATATGTTGCACCCACTCCTGTGGTTACCGTATTGCCACTGTGGCATGGATATCCTCCTACGTGTCCACACCTATCTGTACTGGGTGTGTAACTGGTACATAGGCACCCATTGTACCTCTGAACTCAAGACATCTACACACATTCAAGGGTACACCACCCCATTTAGAGTGAACCTTACACAACAGCTACAGCTTTACATGTCACAACATTAACACGCCGTGACATTTACTGAGCTCCGACAGTTTAAATATGCGGCTGCACTACAGACACCACATCTGTACACATTTGCATACTACATATTCAGGGGTGACCTCTTCTGATCAGACAGGGCCCATGTCCACAACATTATTGATGGATATACTCCTCATACGCAATATAAGCAGAGGCCACTGTGAGCAACATGCTCATGGATATGTGCACACACGCCACAATGAGTGGGATGTGCTTCTGGGTTACATTCCCAAACAGGACACTCACCATGCTGTGGAACATAAGTCCTCTGTACATCACGCAGGGACACTCAGTAGCACTGTTCAAGTGATACCTCCTTTGGTGGTAGGGAGACACATGTAGGCCTGCGATCACTGCAGTGGCTGCACTGTGCAGTGGTGCAGGTGACACCTGGCTCTGCTCTTCACAGGATACTACCCTGGAGAGGTGCTACTAGTGTGAACACTGTAGTTGTGCTTACACATGGACTTGACAGACTGCATAGTACCCCACTATGCACCTGTGCAGCTATTACATGTCCTTTGTGCATGGTTACTTGGTAGCCCTTCCATTTAGTTTAGCTATCATGCTATTACTATGTCCCATACCTACAGGCCATATGTATCCTGTTATTGTACATACCAATAGACGATACCTGTGGTATGCATGATATGCCTGTTATGCTGTGTAGAATATCTGTCATATCTACCTATAATACTATACATTACACATATTTCACATAGTATCCCATGATGCAAAGCATACTTGCTCAGCGGGACCACCTTACATATGTCATTAATGTTATTTACCCATACACATGTGTGCTGTGACAGTATATCAATATATACTATCCCCTGCTATGGCACGTCCTTGTTGGACATACCCTACCACTGATGGCGGGTTGTATGGCATTGTTCTGTTTAATGGCCTCATGTAGCATCCCTTCTGGTGTCTGTGCTGTGTACCTTGTGTCCCACTGCTGGACGCACAGATTCTACAAGTGTTAGTATGCTCAGCAAGACATCACTACATCAATACCTTTCCCCACTTTATGCATTGCGGACATGTTTAATTAATGCAAACCAGGCTATACATACAGTAAAACTAATTAATACAGATCATGCTATACATAACCTTACATATCGGGCGTTCTACATACCTTGTTGTCATTACGGCATTTTGTTTCTATCTCTCTCATAGTGTTTCAACTGTTTTTCGGTATGAGCATATGGTTTGAATGTCTGGCAAGTCATCCTTATATACGTCGATACCTGAAACATGTGGATTCTTCCCTCCAATTGGTGATCCTGAGTGACTAATTACTTGCATATCAGCTGTGCAGCTCCTCTATTCGCACATTACGCAGCGACAGTGGGGTATAATTGGATTCTCCACTTGGGCATTGCCTATTTGCCCTACCTTCAGGGAGACGGTTTGTATTGTGTTTTGTTATGAGTAACTGCAACTGCTATGCATGGAGACAAGTATAGTTTGGATTCATATCCCCCGTGGGTTGTGTGTGTCAGGTAGTGTATTTGGTTCAACATGTGGGTGTACCTGTCATCCCGATGTCTGTTAATGGAGTATTGCAATCAATACCTTTAACATGGCTGTTTGTTCCATTATACAACGCCTGCAATTTTGCATGTCGCCTTTAATTGTGTCTCTCACACGGTATGTTGAGGGTTCTGCAGATGTAATTGACTGACTGGATGTTTGTGCTGCTATTACAGTTTGTATTGCTTTAGTTTCTAGTGTGGGGGATGTCTGTGGTTGTACGTAACATATACGGTTTGTGGGCCTTGCATTTCTACATAATCCATATATATGTGTGTGGGCTCCATCCCTGATTAGAGAGCTAACAGTTAATAGACTTATGTTACAGGATTGTACGTTGGGCCATTGTTAATTGGTTTCTATATCGTCTGCAGGTGAGCTTGCTACTTGTATACCTCCGTAATTGCAGCGATATATCAGGGGATATGTGTAGGTGACAGCTATCCCTTGTATTTCTGTCCCAGATATTTGCAGTCATTGTGGTTGTGTTGTTAAAAGAGCCTGTTTGCCATGGGTTGCCACCTTATCATATGGTCATTGTTGGACACTTGCGGGACACAAAGCAGTGTTTACAGGCCAACACGTAGCCATGGTCAGTACACAGGTAGCACATACTTTTATCCTCACTACATACCTATTGTTGTGACTTTGGATACTTATCATATTGCATGTTACATTTAAGTTTCTTACATACAGGCATAACTATTAAATATGACTGTTACATTATATATGGGACATATTTATGTCCTACCATCTCGGACATTTGCCCTTTGTACTGTTTTATGTCAGGACACACCTGCCCAGGGTGGGGATGTCCCTCCTACTGTGGTACAGTTAGTAACCGTATGCCTACGGCTAGCTATACCCACACCTACCATACTGGTCTGCCTCTGACTTGGCACCAACATATACATGTTGCAGACACACACACACATTACAGTCACACAGAAACACACATGGCACCCTCAACGCACACTTACACAGATTACGGCACTCACAGACACGGTTGAACACAGTACCTACATGGACCGCGACACTATCAGCGGTGACTAACTGTCCCTTCATATCATCATATTATTACTCATGGATGTACTGTTCCGGTAATGTGTTCTATCGGTCTTTCAGCCTCGTGGTTACGCATGTCGGTATGTTACACATTCCATGGTTGGCGGTATCCTATTTATTTGTACCTCCAAGATGTTATGAATGTCGTTGAACTATCTATCATATTTGCAGCTATCACTGAATCCATCTATATCACCATATATCCCTCTATCTGTATTACATATATGCATATGTTATATATATATATATATATATATATATATATATATATATATATATATCTATCTATATATATATACATATATATATATATATATATATATATATATATATATATATATATATATATATATATATATATATATATATATATATATATATATATACATATATATATATATATATATATATATATATGGCGGGGAACGTGACAGGCACACAGCACCACCATATGCTGTAAGACTCATGTACTGTTCAGGTGTTGGCATTCCGTGTTGCACTGGCTGTTGTGTTTACAATGTTTGAGGGATGCCTATGTAGGAGTCACACATTGGGCCACCTATACATTACAATTTACAGGTGGTCATGTTTGTGTGCCATCCATTTTACTGTGTGTGCAGGTGGAGAGGTTGTCAGTCCGTAGGGGCCTACATGGTCAGTGTATGTGCTATACGTTCCCTCTTTGCCAAGGCGTAGGCATATTGGGCATGCCTCTGTCTGCCTACTGGGGCTGGCACAGTGTGTTCATGGTCTGAATCCCTCTGTGCCTGTACTGTCCTTGGCAATTGCGGTGGGCTATGAGGGCCTTCACCATTTTGTCCCTGCTGCAGCTGCTTCCGCAGAATCATATTATGTAGCATGGCACATACTATGACGATGTGGGCACACGTGCCTGGAGAGTACTGCAAGGCTCCACCAGATGTATCCAAGCACTGGAACCATGATTTCAGCATCCCGAACACACGCTCTATGATGATTCTGGTTTGTGCATGTGCCTCATTATGGCGTTCTTGCATGGGTGTGTGTGCATTTCTGATGGGAGTCATCATCCATGGCTCCAGTGCATAGACAGCATCCACCAAGAGATGGCCATGTGGGATGTCTCCCCTGACAAATACCTGATACAGCTGTGGGGCATGCCAAATATGGGAGTCATGGTAGCTTCCAGGGCTGCCAGCACACACATCCATGATAATGCCCTAGGCATTGCACATGACCTGGCAGTTGATGGAGTGGAATCCCTTGCGGTTTATGTAGCGCATACCCAGCTCACCGGGTGGTGACTTGATTTGTATGTGCATGCAGTCTATCGCACCCAGTACCTCCGGGTATTGTGCCACATGGTGGAAGTGACGCATATTGCTGGCCAACTCCTCCTGAGTTCTGGGGAAGTATATCTGCTCATTGGCATGTGGTAACATGGCATCCAGGAACTGGTGTAGTACCCTGGATGCTGATGCCTGTGAGATACCCATTATATCTCCAGTTGGCCTTTGAAAGGAACCTGTGGCCATTATTCACAGGCTTACACATACCTTCTTGTCCACTGGGATGGGTTCCCCTTATTTGTTTCTGGTTCTCAGGCGTGGCCGGCACAGCTCCACTATTTACTGTAAGATGTCCCTGTCCACCCTGTAACGCTCTACTATCTCCAGGTCATGTAGCCCCTGGTAGGTTACCCTTGGTCTGAACACTCTCCTTCTCCTCTGAGGCCTGCGGTGGTTGTCAGCATCATCCTCCACAACACCGTCAGTCTCTAACACATGCTGATGAATCACAGCAATGCAGCTCCCAACATGTACATTTTAAAAGTTCCCCATGTGTTTACACCTATGGTGCGGTGTTTGGGAATACACAGGTGTGTGTTGGGTGCTTACACACTTTATACTATTGTGCTGTGAACACCGGTGATGTCATAGGGTGTGTATGCACGTTCGTAGCTACAGGTTATGTCATGTGTTTTACTGCTGGAACTACTATTGTGATGCCTTTGGTGTTGAATTACATTTGCCTGCTGTGGATTACCTCTTGACCTTCCCTTTACATTTCTGCACGTTGCACCTACCATTTTCTGGCGTGCATCCTGCAGCCTACTTTCATTTGTGCTTTCCTGGACCTGGCGTATCTTGCATTATGTGTGCTACTGCTGGTCTGCTGTCGGTTTGCTTTGCTTTGCTGTGTCAGGTCTCCTATCTTTGCAATCCAATACCTCCCCTCCTTTCTTTGCATTCACATGCCTCCCCTATCCTGTTTTGCAGGTTTCTGCAAGCAGACTTGTCAGCTGCCGTTGATTGGCCTTCTTGGGTTGATTGGTGTTGATTGCTCATTAGTACTCCAATTATCCTACTTCCGCATTTCCTTTCCTTCCCCTGACCTTCCTGTTTCTGCTATTGTTTGCGGCGCATGCATCCGATTACTGGGTTTCGGGCACATTTTCATCCTTGTACACATGCGCTTTTGGCCACCATGTGTGTTCTCAGCTAAACGATTCCTCCCCACCCCTATCCTGCAGCTTTGCTTAGCAACGGACAGGCCAGATTTGCAATGCTCCAATGTGCTTAGTGCTACAGTGGCACACCCCTCTGCTGATGTCATGTATCTCCTCTGAGCCACTCCTCAGTGTTATACCGCTGCGCCGTATGGTACAACCTTCCTCCGGCGGGACATTTGCGATTCAGTATTATCTGCCTCATTTGCATGGCATTGACTACTAATTCATAGTTACCGCGCCGAACACTATTGCAAGCCCTTAGCAACCATTCCACCTTGGTTGTGGTGTTCCGTGCCTACCATTGTGTATTATGCTGTAAACCTGATTTCTATTACGTTGCAATTTTATGACATTTTTATATTATTTCTTTATGTTACAGCTTCCGCACACATGCCCTGCGGTTCTGCTGTGCGTTACTGTGGATATGACATTAAATGTTGTTATTTATGTGTTGTGCATCTTTTCTTATGCCATTGACTGTGTATTTCGCCATTGTCATATGTTCACGTTGTGATACCTGGGTCTGGCCCTCTTCCATAGCTCCGATGTTATGTTTGGAAAAATGTAAACCGTGTTTTTTGCTTTACATTTCCGTGGGCTTACGCTACGCCTGCACCAGTTCATGAATAGCTATATGCCTTCATTTGCATGGTGCAACACTGCACATGGGGTGATTTGCATACCTACACCGGGGGCTGCGTAGATCTGGCATACGCCGGTAGTGCACATGGAATTAGATCGTACCTGAATCGCTCGGTGGCCACATTTGACATTATAACGCCTACGCTATGCGTGCGCCTGGCGCAAACTTCATGAATCCCGTGGATTGACTATTAATCTGAACTGTTTTTCATTTTTCCAAAAAATTCCAATAGTCAGATTACTAGTCATACTTTTTTTGTTACCATTAATGTCTCTAATCTATTCACAGTGATTCCTCATGTTATGGGTTTATTTTGGTTGGAACAATTGATAAAAACTGGGAAATTTGAACAGGATGAGATTAATGTGCATGTAAAACTTATGGAGGCAGTACTTAACAGTAATTTTTTATTTTTTGAGGGGCACTATTTAAAACAGACAACAGGAGTGGCAATGGGTGCCGCCTGTGCCCCTATATATGCCAACTATACCATGTCCTACTAGGAGCAAACTTTCATTTTTTACAGTGAGTTTTTTCAATATCTTAAACTATACACCCGATATCTGGACAATATTTTTAGTATTGGGGAAGGAGAAAAACGGGTGTTGGTGGCTTTTATTAAATAAATTAATAACACAGTTTGGTTTTTGAAGTACACATATGAAATTAGGTTTGATACCATTTCCTGTTTGGATGTGAGGTTAAACATAGATTCACAAGGTAGGATAAAATCTAGTATTTATAGAAAACCTAACTTTTCCAATTCCTATTTGCACTATAGTAGCTGACATCCCAGACAACAAAAGAAAGCCATTGTAAAAGGGCAAATGGTGCAAGGGGCCAGAATGGTGACAGATTATAAGGAATTTGAGGATGAATTATCATTCATGATGGGATTGTTTTTAAACAGAGGATGCCCCCAGGACTTGTGTGGTGAACTAAGCAATGAAATTAGGAACAATTTTAGTTCTGAAAACACAAATGGATTAATACTTTCTTCAGCCACAGAACATGATTTTCCATTGTCTTTCATCACTATGTACAATATGGAAGTCTAATGGGTTAAATGGATGATCAATAAAAATTGGGATATACTAAAGTTGGATAAAAATGTGTGTGCAAATGTAGATAGACGACCAAACTTTGTATACAAGAAGGATTTATCTTTAAAAAATATTTTTGAGAATTCTTCCCTTATATAGGAAAATCCAGTCGACATTTTAGAGAGAGAATTAGAGAACACAATTTAGATATTAGGCACCAAAAATCTATAAATGCTTTAGCAAGGCATATTATTGGTAACAGTAGTCACAATTTCAAGTTTTGTGTACTACAAAAAATCAAGGGTGATGCACAGCGTAGGACTTTATATATACATCTAGACATTTGTGAATTAAGATGGCAGATTAGGTTGGATGCACAGAATTATCCTGGCATCAATGATTATATAACCATCAAACCTTTGCTCAAGTTGAAACATATATTGGGCAAAAGGTAAATAAAATGTTTTTTTGTGCATGGATACGTGTTTATATATTCATGCATACACACATATACACTTTTTGGTTTTAATAAACTTTATGTTCAGTTTTAAATATATATTGTTTGAGTAACAATTTCAACTAAATAAGTTGTTTTAGCTGTTTCTTTAAGAACATTTCTTTTTTAATTGAATAATTGGCGGGTGGAGTACTTTTGTACATATAAAAGTACATTTGCACTTATTATTTGTGTTTCTGAAGAAGTCCAAGGAGGGACGAAACCTAGGTCAAATTTGATTTTATTGTGACATCATTGTTGGTTAATAAACTACCTTCTGCTTTGGTACTTCATTCTCATCCTTTTTTGTTCCCTTAACAGATTTGTTTGTTGACTTTCTTTGAAATGGTATAGTATTAAGGGTCATTTGAAAGAAAAGGGAATCAGTCTGCCTGATGTAATGATTCACTATGTGAAAGCTGAGCTGGATCTTCTGCTGGTATTAGAATTGCATCTACAGGATGGCAGTGTATTCTGCTTTAAGGGAAATATAAAAACAGAAATAGGTGTCTTGGCAGATTTAGGTATCTCTGAATTTCCTTTGTTTGCTCCAAGTCAGCTGCACAAAACTGTGAAATTGGCATTGTTATGTTTAAACATTATTGTTCTTCAGAGAGAAAGCATATTGCATAGATTAAAACTCATCATATGCAGTGACAATAGCTAGCCTTCAAATAGTAGTCTGCTTAGCATTGGATGTCCACTCTCAACTTAGTTCGATAGGCCCAGTTTATTGGACTGCAGTGTCAGACCTTAATAAATGATGACAGCATTTCCTAGCAGTTTAGTTTTAAGAAATAGTATTACCCTACACATTTACTTTTATTAAACAATCCTTCTTAACAATGAAGCTAATTCATCAATAGTCTCCACTACCCATTCAGAAATCACAGCTGCATATCGGTCAGAAATGTGTTTCGTGAGTAAATACACTTATCTTGCATCACTTCTTTTCATACATGTATAAGTCAAAAATAAGACCTAATAGTACATATTCGAAACAAGAACATGGTATGTGTATTGAATACTTAATAAAATGCAGAGAACATAATATTTCTGGTGCTTCACTCTGAGAATTAAATCCATTAGCTTCAGACTCCGTCATATTTACTACATTCCTTGGTGTGACAATTTCTGCTATCCTGGTATTGCCAGGGCACCGCATCAAAAAAAAAAAAAATCAGAAACCTGGAAACATAGGGATAACAAAAAACATTTTATTCCAACTTAAAATAACATCACAAAGCTTTCAGGACCAACCTTTCATCAGTGTGTAAAAGAAACAAATCAAAGCATTCATATAAATACTCAATTAAAAGCATTAATAAAATCACATGACACAGTCCTAACCTAAAACCTATCACAGCCAAAATAAATAGTATGTTAATATATACATATATAAAAGAATAAAAAGAAAGAATAGGATCATATATAAAAAATCTATATACATATAAACAAATATTTCAGTAATAGTTGCTTTTTTTTCAAAATTGGTTTAACACTAACCGCTATGTTCAAACTGGGAGAATGATCTGGTTCTAAAAGTGTAATCCATGAATATTCACACATTTCTAGCTCATTATTCAAGTCACCACCCCTTTTATTTTTATATCTTATATCAATTACTCTGAAACTAAATTTATGCTTATCCCCTTTCTCTCTCAAATGTCTGCCTAAAGCATTACTGACTACCTCTCTACATATCTTCACTTTATGTTAAATGATCCTATCCCTCAATCTGCTCATACGTTTCCCTATATAAAATGCTTGGCATGCCTTACAGCATGCTGTGTATACAATAGCTATAGTATTGCACATAGCAAAACACTTAAAGATATATTTCTTACCTGGGATTGGATGCATAACTTAACTACTAGTGTTAATATCATTGCAGCACTTGCAATTATAACAAGGAAAGTGCCATATTTTTCACTTATGCTCAATTTATTACATTTAAGATCTTTATAGGACAATCTCTGCTTAAGATTAGGGTAGGTCCTATATGAAAGTGGGGACAACCCCTACTATTTTAAATATTTCAGGAATGTTTCTCAAAATTCTCCAATTATTCTTTATGCTGTTTTTATAACCATTTGATCTCCTATTATACATGGTGACATACCACATATGGTCATTCACAGTTTGACTGCTATTAATATTAGATGTTCTACTAAGGTTCAGAGAAATGAGGCCTCGCTTTATTAGATCTCTCAGTTATAACTTCACATGTTACTTGTCGTAACAGTGAATCACTATAACCACAATGTTTAGATTCTCTAGTCATCTTATCTAGTTCTATTTGAAAGTTCTCATCATCCGTATTTAATTGACTAGCTCTCAAGATCTGTCCTTAACTACACCCCTAAAGGTGTATATTGCATGCATACTATTTCTATGAACATAACAGTTAGAGCGCACTTCCTTCCTATGAATAGAAGTAACAATATTATTATTATATCTAGTCAGACATACATCTAAATAGTTAATATTCTCAGCAGAGAACTGAACTGTAAATTTCAAAAAATTTGTAGTAGCATTTAGATGATCTGTAAATACATGTAATTCAACATCATTTCCGGCCCATAAAAAAATATGTCATCAGCAAAATGTTTAAAAAATAACACTCTATCACAAAGAACATGAGAAGTACCATAAAGAAACTGTTCTTCCCATTGGGAAATAAAGATATTGGCATATGTGTTTGACAACGGGGTGCCCATGGCTACCCCATTTTTTGTAAATACACACATTCATTAAACATAAACACATTATTAGCCAATACTAGTTCCACCAATTCACATATTGTTTTCAATTCTCTACCTGTCATATTGCTGTTCTTACATAAAAAAACATGTAATGCTGCCAATCCATATTCAAGAAGTACAACAATAAATAATGACTTAATCGCAAGTGTTACCAGCAAGAACTCAAGAGTTTTTATGTTCATTATACCAGGAATACAGTTGTTGCAGAAAGCCCCTTGCATCCATAATAAAACTTTTAACATTATCCAAGTACTTGCTTAAACAACTTGTAAATAATTAGTGATGGGTTCGGTAACCCACCCAGAGTCAGAAGCTATGGGGCACATAGGTGGATGGGCTATGTTTTTATGAATTTTCAGCAGTACATACAAAATTGGTGTAATAGGACAAGATACATGAGCATAAGTGAAACATATGGTACTTTCCCTTGTTATAACTACACGTGCTATAATGATATCAACACTAGTAGCAAATGTATGCATCCAATCACAGGTAAGAAATATATTTTTAAGTGTTTTGCCACATGCAATACTATAGCTATTGTATAAATGACATGCTGAAAGGCATGCCAAGCTTTTTATATAGGGAAATGCATGAAAAGATTGAGGGATAGGATCACTGAACATAAATTGGAGATACTTAGTAATGCTTTATGAAGACATTTAAGGGAGAAAGGGGATAATCATAATTTTAGTTTCAGAGTAATTGAGATAAGATATAAAAATAAAAGTGGTGGTGACATGAATAATGAGCTAGAAATGTGTGAATATTCATGGATTACACTTTTAGAAGATCATTCTCCCGGTTTGAACATAGCGGTTAGTGTTAAACCAGTTTTGAAAAAAGGCAACTATTACTGAAACAATTGTTTGTATGTATATAGATTTTTTATATATAATCCTATTCTTTCTTTTATTCTTTTATATATGTATATATTAATTTACTATTTATTTTGACTGTAATAGGTGTTAGCATAGGATTGTGTTATGTGATTTTATTAATGTTTTTAATTGAGTATATATATGGATGCTTTGATTTGTTTCTTTTACACACTGATGAAAGGTTGATCCTGAAAGCCGTGTGATGTTGTTTTTGGTTGGAATAAAGTGTTTTTGTTATCCTTCCATTTCCAGGTTTTGGATTTTTTTTGCTGCAGTTTTGGATTTGTATCTCACCTAGTTTAACTGTAAGCTGTCCTTGTTTTTTGTATTTTGGCAGGGCACTCACAGGATGCTGTAACAGAAAAGATATCTTGTGGTACATGATGAGAGATTCATAGGTTCATAGGTGTGTACTAGGCTAATGGCCCTGGAGCCTTTACAAGCCTAACCCATAGGATTACCCTGGCATCGTGCCACCCAACCTTAGTTCCTAGAGCCTCTGTCGAGTAGAGCCACTGGAGTGATCCCTGGGGTGAATTTTCTATTTCCCATCCACTCATCAAGATTTCTCTTCAAGAGGGCCAGTGAGGTGCTCTGCTTGACATGTATGGAAAGTCTATTCCATAGCATGGGCAGTCTCTGGGTTATGAACCTGTTCCTCCAGCATGTTCTGTTGATTGTGGTAATGAGGTTGAGGTCTCTGAAGTGTGTGGTGTGGAGGGATTGGGATTTCTTTAGATGTAGCATTTCTAACAGAGCTGGGTCAGACATGGCTTTGTAAGTCAAGCAGAGATTGCCTCTAAGTAGGCGATATGAGAGAAAATAGTTGGAGTTTTTTGAGTCTATCCATATAGGACAAGTGTTTAAGGCCTAGGATCCTCTTTGTGAGGTACTTCTGTGGCCTCTCCAGTTGTTGGAGGTGTCTAGTGAGGTACATGCCAAATGGGGCATTGTACTCGATGACTGGCCTAATGAGGGAAGAGTAGAGGGAGACAATGACCTCTTTCTTCCTGGATGCAAAACCCTTAGTAATGAGATGTGCCACACAGAAGGACTTAATGACCACAGTGGCAATGTGGTGATCAAAAGTGATGTTGCTGTCAACCTGTTTTTGCAGATCTCTTATAACACCTTCTGTATTCAGTGGACTACCATCAATGTGGTAATTCAAGGGAACTGGGTTTTTCCCAAGGAGGATGATGACACATTTTTTGGAATTGAGCTTAAGGCCATGGTTCTAACACCAGTTGTTAGTGTCATTGAGGCCTTTCTGTAGGATGTCAACATCACTTGGGGAGTTAATAATAGCTCCTGACTTGCAATTGTCTGCGAACTTTGTCAGCAAGAGTCCCTTTGTGTTGGCCTGGACTTCAGAGAAGTAGATACCCAACAGGAGAGGACACAGGACTGAATCCTGTGGGACTCCACTTGTGACTGGTCGGCAGTCTGACTTGGAGTCAGCTACTTTCACACTGTGGGTTCTATTTATGAGCCAGTTTGCAACCCACCTAGTGATATAGGGGTTGATGCCTAGCTTAATGAGTTTTTCTATGATTCCTGAGTGGGGAAAGGTATCAAAGGCCTTGGCCAGATCAAGGTAGGCTGTATGAATCACCTTGCCTTCATCCACACCTCTGGTGACTGACTCAAAGAAGTCGACCAAGTTGAGTAGGCATGATTTACACTTCACAAAGCCAAACTGTGTAGGATCCAGAGTTTGGAGATTCCCTATATCCTTGTTTATTAGGTCCATGATGATGTGTTCCATAGCTTTGCATATCAGACTCGATAGGCTAATTGGGCGATAATTCCTGGGGTCTGTAGTTGCTCCTCCTTTGTGGAGAGGGATGACTGTAGCAGTGTGTTATTCTGTAGGGACAAAGCCTGAGATGAGGCTGTGATTGAACAGGGCACACAGGTGAGGTGCCAGTTTACTCTGCAGTTCATTTAGAACACAGTCAAGGATATTGTCAGGACTCATAGAAGCTGTATTCTTGGCCATGGACAGTGCTGTTTTAACCTGTGCAGCAGTAATACTGGGTGCCTGGCAATCTACTGGTATTGTAATTGGTCCTGGGGGGGGGTAAAGTTAGCACTGAATCTGTCAGCCAGCATATTGGCAGTATTTGTTGGCTTGGTATAAGAGGTACCATTGTGCAGTAGCTCAGAGCAAATCTGGGTATTGCCATGGAGATTCTTTACATAACTATAGAAGGCCTTGTGGTTGTCTTTACTATCTGCTGCAATTCTGTTTTCATAGCTAGCTTTAGAGGATTTGATGAGGGATCTCAACCTTTTGTTGAGGCTGATAAGGGAGGTTTTACAGTCTTGGGACTTTGTCATATTCCGAATCAGTTTCCTCCTTCTGTTATAGAGTTTGTTTATGGCAGGGAACCACCAGATCGGCTTCCTTTTTTTTGAGGAGAGCATCTTAGTTCTATTGGGATTGTATGGGGATTTGCTTTTTCTGGTCCAGTTGGTAAAACAATAGCATGCAGTCTTGAAGTATGGTTTGTAACGGGCATTCCAAATGGATGGATCAGTAATATAAGAAATTGTTGACCCTTGTAACTTTTTCAGTATAAGTGCCTATTACTAAGAAATGGTGACATGTTTCTCCTTCATCACTTGTAGTCTAAACAGCTGAGTTTCTGTATAACATTAAAAATCCATGGTGCCAAGATGAATTACCCATGTAGTTTTAAGACATTCTGATTTGTTGGAATATTTACTTATTAGTTTGCTTTCAAACTCTGCAGTCCTCCTAAGTAGGTAAAAGAGACTTATAATGGCAGTATCTATTGCTCCTAGATAGCAGAGGTGGTGCACTTATGCAGTAATGTTATATTCCTTTATGATTCTAGAGCCTTCAGAATTTCATCTCTTTATTAGTCACAAAACTTGGATAAGTTTCTCCGGTGTCCACTGATAAATCATTATCCTAATTTATCTTTGTGTATTCACTCAATGCCCTTACCCAAAGGCAGGCTAACAGACAAAGCCTCACCAATCTTCCTTTCCCCATGTAGCAACTCATAAGGTACCTCAGTCACTAATTGGCCTCAGGAATTATGGGTCATAGGATTTATACTGTTAGGCCAATAGAAGTGGTCTTGATTTCTTTAAATCTGAAATTATTTTTTGTAATAGTTAGAAAACAGATTATATGCTCTTTATAGGGCCTATATCATATCATCTAAGGATGACATCGTCAAACAGCATTTTGAATTGGATTTTGTTGAACATGCCATTTGTCAAACCATTCTGACTTGAAATTGTATTATGGTAAGGATCAAGAAATTTGCCCTTTCCCCACTGTAGTGCAATCTTGGAATTGGTATATATAATTAGAGGGGGGTGAGGAGGGTGCAGCCCCCCACATGAGAAGAGGATTAGATGAACTGCATTTCCTTTGAAATGCCATTTGGCAATGTCATCCTTTGATGAAATGACATAGACCCCTCTTTATAAGGTTAATATGTTGTGCAGTAATTTTAAGAAATGTGTTTTTTTCCTAGAGAATTAAACAACAGTTGGACAGTAGGGGTGGTAAACTAAATAACATATTCTAGAAAAATGAGATAAAGCTTTAAAGTTGTTTCAGGTTTCAACTTTGTGTTACCTAAGAAGGTGTGTGTGTGAGGTATTAACTGGAAACTGTCTACATTTATTAAGCATCTATTTGGGTTTTTTTGTTCTGGTTTCCTGCCAAGGAGTGTATCATATGGTCTCCCACCCTACCTCCCTTTTGGTATTGTGTTCTTATGCTTGGTGGCATTGCAGTTACCTGCCCCTACTGTAAATTTGATTTGGGACACTCCTCCCAGTCTAGTGTCATTACCTCATTCTACCTAATCTGGGGAGAAGATTTGAGAAGGCCAACCTACCTACTTTTTGCTCCTCCTTTCCCCTTTCCACTTTACAAATAAAAAAAAATGTCTAAGCTTGTTTCCTGCCTTTCCTGTAAATAGTCTAGTCCAGATAGAGATTTGCTGTATCCAGGACTGTTTGTATGCATCTGAGCCCCCAAGTCTTTCTGTGTTAGAGGGAAGCCTTCTAGCTTAATTTTGTTTCTTAGAACTAGCCAGTTTTTTAGTTTCAGCACTCAAATCTGTTTCTTTGAGCTCAGCACTTGTTCTGAACTCATTGTAAGCACTAAATAAGCTACAAATTGCTACAGCACTCAACTTTCCTCACTTGTCTAAATGAAAACAGTTTTTAGTACTTAATAAATAAGCACCTATCCATGCATGTCTAAGGGTCAGCTCCCGGTGTTTTCTCCTATCTACCTGATTAATCTGGGCATCTTGGGGCAATGCAGCAATTTCCTTATGTACACAGACAACCCTCTCCTCCTACCACCCAACACTACAACCTGTGAGAGATGCACTTATATAGCCAAACTGGAAACAAAGCTCTGCTCACCCAAGACTGCACTACAGAGTTAAGAGGAGAAGGTAAACACTTGCACCACACTTATCATATAGTCCCTCAAAACCTACACCACCAAAACACACACACCTACATACACAGACGCTCTCAATAAAAATCTACCCAAGCATCAGGGACCACCAAAGTAGAAACACAAGCAACCTCCACCCTCCAACACAACCCAAATGACACATAGCCAACAAACTCAGTGTGCCACTCAACCACAGCCCATAAGGCATAACAAAATGCCCAACACTCTAGTCATAGGTGACTCTATAGTCAGGCACACTGATGTTCCACTCACCAGGTTAAACAAGGAGAAAGTTACTGTCAGCTGCCTGTCGGGTGCCAGGATCCGGCACATAATGCATGCACTCATATCACTACACAACAAGTACAAATATGACTCTGTCATTGTCCATGTTGGTGTGAATGACCTGAGATGTACCTCCCTGGACTACATGAAAAGAAACATGGAGGAGCTGTCCAATCTTGTAGCCCAGGCAGGCATGACCCTAGCCCTGAGTAGCATCCTGCCATCACCCAGAATGATACCACAGTACAAGGACAAAATAATTTACTTCAACAATTGGCTAAGCTTCTGGTGTCATTCTAAGGGTCTCCAGTATTTGTCTGCCTGGGATGACATGATCTACAAACCACAATGCTTTGCCAGAGATGGCCTGCACCTGTTGCCCTTGGGATTCTGGATACTGGCTAAGGCTCTTGCCACTCCTATAGTGCCTTTTTAGGAAAGGTTCAAATGACAAATTCACCACTATAACAGGTACAAGCAAGCACAATCTGAGGGTAATGCTACTCAATGCTAAAAGTCTAAACTTCAAAATGCACTCACTCGAGGCACTCCTTAAAATGGAGAACATCGACATCTGTGCAGTGACAGAGACCTGGTTCAAGGCTCCAGAGAGCACCCCTGTATTACCAGTCTATAATTCATACCTCAACTTTTGGCCACCTAACCTTGACCGAAACACTAAAGGCGGAGGCGTGCCCATATTCATTAAGGATATCCACACCTCCAGGCTAGTTGCTCAGCATAATGCATCCAAGATTATCCAAGTGCAACTAACTCTGGCAAGACCGCAATCCAAATTGTAGCTTGCTACAGATCCCCCACCATGCTCCAGGATTCCCACTCCTCATTTCTTGATGCACTGGAAAATATTAGGGTACAACCTAACAACCTAATAATGGGTGATTTCGACTACCTCACCATTAACTGGGAAAACTACTCATGTACCAACTCTTGTGCTCAACATTTTCTGGAATTCATAAATTCCAATGCATTGGATCAACTTATCCACACCCCCATCAGGGGCAGCAATATCCTAGACCTGGTCATCACCAACATGGGCAACCGGTGTTCCACACCAGAGGTCAATTCTTCATTGGTCAGATCCGACCACAAGCTAATCACCCTAGACATCCACATCCCACACCCACCCACCATTAGGGAAACCACTGTAAAAAATTTCTCCAAAGCCAACTTCACAGTTCTTAACACAGAAGTGGCAAATTTCACGTCACCCATGCTGACGGATAATAGAGGTAAGACTGCTGAATCTTACACAAATGCACTTTATAAGCGCTTACACGAGTGCATGGATCATGCAATCCCTAACAGAACCAAGATGCTATCCTCCAAAAAAAGGAAGCCAATCAAATGGTCCCTTGCCATAAACAAACTCTACAACAGAAGAAAGAAACTGCTGCAAAAAATAGTAAAATCCCATGATTGGAGGAACTCACTGGTCAGCATCAGTAAGAAGATGAGATAATTCATAAAATCCTCCAAAGCTAGTTACGAAAAAAAAAAATGCCACTGATTCTAAAGACAACCACAAAGGATTCTATAGTTATGTCAAGAATCTCAATGGTAACACTCAGACCTGCTCTGAGTTACAGCACAATGGCACTAAATATACATAACCAACTGATATTGGCAACATCCTGGCAGATAGGTTCAGTGCTAACTTTACCCCCTTCTCATCCCCTAAAGGGCCCATCTCTATACTGGAAGAATGTAAAGCTCCTGTAATCACGGATGCACAGGTAAAAAACACACTCTCCAAAGCCAAGAACACAGCATCCATGGGACTTGACAACATCCCAGGCTGCATTCTACATGAGCTATAGAACAAACTGGCACCCCACCTAAGTACCATGTTCAATCATATCCTCATCTCAGGCTTTGTGCCCACTGAATGGCACACAGTGAAAGTTATCCCACTCCACAAAGGGAGAGCCACCACAGACCCCAGGAACTACCACCTCATTAGCCTGATGAGCCTGGTCTGTAAGGCTATGGAATGTATTATCATGGAACTTATAAACAATGACATTGATAATCTCCAAACTCTGGTCCCCACCCAGTTAGGGTTTGTAAAAGGCAGATCATGTCTCCTAAACCTGATAGACTTCTTTGAAGTGGTCAACAAAGCTGTAGATGAGGGTAAGGTGGTTCACACAGCCTATCTAGATCTCTTTTGACATCATCCCCCACTCTGGAATTGTAGATAAACTCACTAAACCAGGTATAAATCCCTACATCTCAAGATGGGCTGCCAATTGGCTCACTGACAGAACACACACTGTGAAAGTATCAGACTCTAAATCCAACTTCAGACCAGCGACAAGTGGAGTACCACAGAGTTCAGTCCTGGGTCCTCTCCTGTCTAGTATCAACTTATCTGAAGTACAGGCTAAAAAAGAAGGTCTTTGGCTAACAAAGTTCACAGATGACTGCAAACTAGAAGCCATAATAAAAGCTCCTCACGATGTGAACATCCTACAAAAGGGCCTCACTGAGACAGATGCCTGGTGTCAAAGCTATGGCCTCAAGCTCAATGCCAAAAAGTGCATTGTCCTCCCTTTTGGTAAAAGCTCTGTACCCATGAACTACCACATAGGCGGTACTCTACTTAACACCGAAAGTGTGATGAGACCTTGGGACACAGGTGGACAGTAGTCTCTCCTTTGATGATCACATCACCACAGTAGTCAGGAAATCCTTCTACATGCACACCTCATCACAAAAGGTTTCTCATCCAGGAAAAAAGAGGACATTTTTTCCCTCTACTTGTAACTCATTAGATGCATTATATAGTACAACACCCCTTTTGGTATGTACCTCACAAGACATCTAAAACAACTGGAAAGGCCACAGAAATACCTCACAAAGAGGATTACTGGCCTCAAATAGATGCCCTATGCAGACCGTCTCAAAAACCTCCAGCTTTACTCTGTCGCATATCTCTGCCTAACATATAAAGCTATGTCCAACCCAGAGTTATTGGACATGCTCCACTTAAAGAAATCCAAATCCCTCTGAGCTACATGCTCTAGGGACCTAAACCTTGTCACCACAATAAACAGAAAATGCTGGAGGGATAGATTTCTATCCCATAGACTTTCCATACTCTGAAACAAACTACCTATCTATATCAAACAAAGTTCCTCATTAGCACTCTTCAAGAAAAGTCTTGATGATTGGATGGGAGATAGGAAATTCACCCCGGGGATCACTTCTGTGGCTCTGCTCAACAGGAGCACAGGAAAACAATTTTCTCGGGTAGCGAAAGCCAGGGTACCGCTTGGCTAGGCTTATACAGAGCCTAGGGCCAATCGCCTAGTACCTACCTATGAACCTATGAGATCTGCAGTAGCAGCTTAAGATTACTGCTAATCACCAGCCTGGTCTTATTTATCATCTCACCATCAAACCTGTTGACAAGTCACTTCTCCTCAAGAAGTCTTCTTAATATTTAAACAATTACATTTAGGTTACTGTGGGTTTAATGCTTTGTTCAATGACTGTAGCCCATATCACTCTGGACTTTCTCAGCTTTACTATGTGCCCTTTTTTACATCAAAGTTTTACTCTGTCTAATGTGCTTTATAAATTTATTAATTATGAATGCTTTCATTTTTTCATCAAATACATGATGTTAACAATGTAACATTATTTTTATGTATTAGGTAATTTGTTCATATTTTTAACTTCAGTACAAATTATCACTGAAGAACATGACCATTGTATATAAGTTGGCACTGTTTGCAAAATGCTTCATATCTGAAGAAATCATGTTTTATACTCTGAAGATGAAAGCACTAAACTAACTCTAATAAATGTTTGTGTTTTCTGCACTGTGGTTTGAATAATATTTTTATTATTGCTAGTGTTTATTCATTAATAATGGCTTTTAGTTTAGCAATCAGAAATAAATGCTATTCTGGAAACAGTGATGCATTGGTTTGACTTATGTGCTTGAGAATGAAAAGGAATTATGAAAGGTAAACTTCTCATAAAGAAATTTTGAAGATGCTTGAAATGAAAGGATTTTTGATGTGTATTATCCTTGATGCATCTGCGAGGGAACAAATAACAAATGATGTTTCATTCCTTTAAATTCCCTAAGCTGTCATCCATGAAATGTTTCAGGCTTGTCAATACTAACAACACTAGTTAATCTCAGCCACAATATAGGTTTTGTGTCAAGAGAATGGAAAACAACTAGGGCAGGTCATGCTTACTCAACCTGTTTTTTTTTTTTTTTTTTTTTTTTGAAAAGGCTACCAAAGCAATGGATGAAGGCAAAAAGCTACACACTGCATACCTTGACCTGGCCAAGGATTTTACACAGTTCACTACTCAGGCATAGTAGAAAAGCTAAATAAATTAAGAATAAATCCCTGTGTCACCCCCCCCCCCCCAGATTATTGACAACTGGCTTACAAATAGAATGCAGGAAATAAAAAAAAAAGAAGTAACCTCCACTCACCAGTAGAGTCCCCCAGGTTTCTGTGCTGGAACCTCTCCTGCTTGACATCTACTTTTCTGAAGTAAAAGCCAATACCAAAGGGTTCTGTCTTATTAAATTTGCAAATGACTGCAAGCTAGGAGCAGTCATTGAATCCACAAATGACTTAGCCATCCTGCAGGAAGGATTGTCCCAAACAAATAACTGGTGCCACAATCACAGACTGAAACTGAATGCCAAAAAAAAAACATTAGTGTATCCTTTGAGAAATCATCTAGGCCAGGAAACTACCACATTAACAATAGTTTGCTCAGAGTTGACCCAGTTGCTTGGTATTTGCAAACTTAAGCAGACAGTGACCTAACTTTTGACAGACATGTGTCCATTGTTGTAAGAAATTACTTTTATATTGTGCAACTTATAAAGAAAGGGATTGTGCCTAGCTCTAGGTATGTCATCATCCCCCTTTATACAGACCTCATTAGGGCAGTCATTGAATATAAAGCCCACGTGGCATGCATCTGTCCAGACACTTGAAGCAACTGAAACACTCGCAAAGATACCTTACTAAAAGCATATAAGGCCTAAACAACATGTCCTACATGGAAAGACTCAAAGGCCTGTCACTGTACTTGGTATCTTACAGACTGCTAAGAGGTGACCTGTCTGCCATACAGTGCATCCTGTGACCCAATACTGATGGATTTACTGCACATCAGCAAGTCAGTTAGCATCAGAAACACTCTGTCTAGGGATCTAAAACCTCTTCTGCAACAACAAAAGATCAGATTGGAGAAACAGGTATATCTTGCAGATGATACTGCTGCTCTGGAATATACTCCCCAGCCACATAAAACAAAGTTCATCCCTGTATATATTCAAGTACACCTTGAATTTAACTGTGGGAAACAGAAATTTACCCCTGGAATGTTCCCCTTTACTACTAATGGACAGAAGCAATTCCTAAACAATTTATCCCATGCATGAGTTCCCTCAAATTATCTATGACATGATCCATTTAATATGTAATTTTCAAGCATAAACAATTTATCCCATACATGAGTTCCCTCAAATTATCTATGACATGATCCATTTAATATGTAATTTTCAAGCATGACATGGGTATGGCCAGTCTCTAACCAAATGTGATGGATTAATTTGAGCATGAAAAGGGAAACTGAATAGGGTTAAAATAGCCATCAAGGGCAGCTAGCCAAGTACTTACCTATGAACCTATAATAGATATTTCATCTAAGAACTAGGTTGTAGATACTTACAGTAGGCATCTTCATATCAGTAGCAGTAGCCTTTATCATTGCTTACTCGGTGGTAGACTCTGATTATACAGCCTTCATAGTTCATTGTCTTTTTAAGTATGAGACATCTATATATGTGTTTCTTCTTTTGTCTTGAGGGTATATTCTTAATGAAATCTCATTTGCATTAATAGTTATGCTCATAAAAAAAATTCAAATATACTTTTGAGGGAAATATTATATTTGCAGCATACCTCCCAACCGTACTGAATAACTCGGTTTTTACCAGATTTTGGGGGCCAAATAATGGGGTGCCACGATTCTCGAGTAGCACCCCTTCATTTCTAACTTTTTCGCTGCTTTTTTATTTTTTATTTATTTTTTCACGGTTTGAGCTGACATCATCACATACACGATGATGTCAGCTCCGTTGGTGCTACCAGCCTGTTGGAATTGAGCTCAAGGGCTCATGATCACATATTTACAGCTGGATTTTTGAATGGATCTGTGTGCATGAAGTGTCCAGATGTGAGCAAGTGCAAGAGCATTTGTTTTAATGGAGCCGTTCTCTTTTGGGAAGTATATTCATTCATCCACCGGCACGGAAAGAATTCTGGCTGTAGCAGAGCGAACGGAAAGGATTGAAGTAAGTTTGTGTGTGTGTGTGTGTGTGTGTGTGTGTGTGTGTGTGTGTGTGTGTGTGTGTGTGTGTGTGTGTGTGTGTGTGGGTCTGTGTGAAAATGCCCCAATTTAATGCACCTGGTGGCTAGAGGCACTCTGGCTCAAACCCTGTACCTTGGGTACAGTGTAAAAAGAGCCTAAATTCTCTAGCCACCACCACTTGTGAATTTATACCTCATTTTTGATCTGTTTCTCATAAAGGCTGGGGCTTTCAGGATTTTTGGGGCAATAACTGAAGGATTGATTTCACTAAATAATGACAGGCATTTGATTTTCAGACTTCATATTCTTCAGAAAATAAATGGTAACACAAAACCTTTTATTCTAGCAATTTTCTAAGTTTACAAGATACATTTGTCCCTATTTTAGGGCTGTATTCCCCCATTACTGGCTTTGTACAGGTTTTTTGTGCTAAGACGTTGAAAGCTATGGTGAAAAGTGAGAACTGAATTCTGCATTCCCCATTATTGGCTTTGTCCAGGTTTTTTGTGCTAAGAGGTTGAGAACTATGATGACAACTGAGAACTGAATTCTGTATTCCACCATTATTGTCTTTGTCCAAGTTTTTTGTGCTAAGAGGTTGAGAGCTATGGTGACAACTGCGAGAACTGAATTCTGTATTCCCCCATTATTGGCTTTGTCCAGTTTTTTTGTGCTAAGAGGCTGAGAACTTTGGTGACAAGTGAGAACTGAATTCATTAAATGATAGCCATTTAAGTTTCAGTCTTCCTATCTTTCAGGAAACTGCTGATTTGGCATAGTGATATGTTTTTCTGACTGTAGTGCACAGGGTCCTGAGTTCAAGACGTGGCAGTAAAATGCATCATGGTAACATAACATTTTATTCTAGCAACTTTCCAAAATGTTTGTCGCCTTCACCCCAAAAAAAATGAAATTGAAAATAAATGCAAGAAGCTGTGTGAGATACTTTTGGCTTACACTACTGTTACTCTATATATAGATAGATATAGATATATAAATATATATAGAGATATATATTGTGTGGGTGTGGAAGTAGACTTTTATGATGGAAATGTTCTGAATTGGGCAGTTTTGCATTATTGGTTCATGCATTTTGTTTCTTTGCCTACTGCAAAAATGTTCAAACAATAAATTTAAAATGTGCTCCATCTACCAAGTATGCTGTACAAGGAATATAATTTAATAAAGTCAGGAAGGTGTATCAAAGAACACATGTATGTTTCTTGTTCTGAGTGCAAGGGGCCAAATGATTTGAAAACAGCCCAAGGTAATCTTTATCCACTACTGTCCATGCATTTTCTTTGGATGTGCTGTGGGTTTCAATGCTGTTTCAATTAATGTGAGTTTCAAGGGCAGAGAAGTTTTAATGCCAAGTCTATTTTCATTGTGAGACAGTATTGCTTTGTTTAGCATATTTCTATTAGTGTTTGTGCATTGTGCTACAAAATGTAAAAATAAAATTCAAATAATCATTGTAGAAGTAAAGCAGTATGCAGATATTAGTGTTTATGGTAAATGGGCGAAAGACACAGGTAATGGGACATTGGAATGGCTGTGGAGGGACTCTGGTGCCATATCTTGGTTGTCTGTTCTTCAGTTTGCATTTGAATGTTGGTATCCCATGATTCCACTGGAGTGGGCATGGTTACATAATTATGTATGCAAATTTTATGTTGATCAATGTACAGATTTGTACCTATTTTTCATGGGCCTTGTCCAGTCATATTTTTGTTGTTTCCAGGTTGAGAGGTATGGTTTGCAGTTTTAGTACATTTGTGCAGTTTGTATCTTTGTATAAAATTATAATGCCCATTGACATGCTGACATATTATTTTTAATGCTAATACAAAATAAATAATGAAATTTTATATGCTGAGTAAATTTTGAAAAGTAGACGAGGCAGATGCATGCTCCTTTCTTCCATTTGTTTGGAGAATTAGCACTGGCCAGTGAGTCCTATTTAATGATGCAGAAATTATTTGCATCTCCTAGCAGATGTCCATCCTAGCTAAAAGTACGCACATTAATTAAGCAAATAAATAAATAAAATAGCTGCAGATTACTCTAGGAGGAAGAAACTATGTGCATATGGTGACTTCCATAGAGACTGCTAACTTATGTATTTGTTGAACTATGCTCTGGTGTAAACAATCCCTGGATGGAGACATAAATAGTATTAGCCATCTGGTAAAAACAGCTTATACAGAAGCAAAACAGACTTGGGGAAATTATGATATGGTCTGATGCAGTTTTGGAGCATAGTAAAAAATAACTGCATGCAGAAGTTAACTTTTGAAAAGTGGCAATGTGTTCAAGGCATATGATGTATGGCATCACTTTCTATTCTGTGATTTCTTCAGGAGTCAGTCATTTACAGAAAGGAGCATACAGTGCATAAATATTGTTTTTATATCCAGCGATGTCATACATGTACAGAAAATAGAAGTGCTGTAATAAATAACATAGATATCTTAACACCTCAAAATGTGCAGACGAACATGTTTGACAAAATGTTACAGTAAGAAAACATTAACTAAGAAACAGTGACTTTTGCTCTTATTGAGTGCTCATGCAATCTTCATGAAGCTGCAGAAAATACTAGAGGATCTTTATTGCACAGAGATGTCAAGCTGAGTGTTATAGAATCTTTATTTATTGAACGGGTGCTATAGAACTAATACACCTAAGGCAAGGTGAAAAAAAAAAAGGTTGGCGTACAGCTTTTCATTGTTCCGGTATGAATCTGATCAGTTATCTACCCCTAGTCTAACGTGCAATTCTACAGTAAAGCTAGGATCCAATATCAAAGTGAACAGCACAAAAGAAACTTTCAGTGTATGAGAGGTATGGAACACAAAAATTAGCAAAGAAGCCAGCTGCAAGTGCTGTCAAGCTTTTATTTAACAACAGGCAGGTGCTGTTTACTGTACATTGCCACCAATACTTGAGGAACTTTCCATTAGTATAAAATATTAATTAATATGCACCCCCCAAAAAATAATTAAACAAATATGCAGTTTTATTATGTCAGTGATGAAAAATGGGAGTCTATATTCTTACCACAGTTAAAAGTTCAAAAACATACATACTATGGGTTAAGGCATGTACCGAAAAGCCTACATTGCCTGAGGCTTATAGACATGTGAAATTAATAATAAAAACGTACATCTGACTTTTTTTTCACAAGGTGGAAGCCTGTCAAAGTTTAAGCCCTTGTAGGAATTCAAAACATCTCTAAAGTAGTAATGGGATTTTTATCAGAGAAAATGTACCTTTTCTGCAATTAAATGTCATAATGAGACAGGTAGGATAGACACTTCAGGTCTTACAACAACTGAGTCATTAAATTTAATCCAAAGGAGTAGAAACTGCACTGAAATATGATAATCAGCAGTAAAAAGGAATATGTCTTAATGTACCAGGCAGTTAACACAAAAGCAGATATGTCTGTGGCACAGCACTGCAACCATTATCTGGCAAAACAGGACACCACAAACATCTTTACTGATGTTCCCAGAGGAAATTGACAGATAATTCTATATTTACTTTTAGGTTCATTGATGTATACTAGTCTAATGACAACTGGGCATTTATAAGCCTAGCCATGCATTCCAAATGTATTCTGCAAACAGAAGCATAGCTGGCACAACCAGTGCCCTATGCTGGTCTCACAAACAAGCACCACCCCAACAACAACAAAAAAAGAAAAAAAAAAAACAGAAAATAAGGACTTCTGCAAAACAATCCAGACATTCCTTCCACTGGCACACCAACCAGGTGGCCAGGTGCATGACATGCCCCCCTCCTGCCCCAGTCATTCAGGTCTGTTTCTGTGCCCTGCTACTGACCCACTTGCTACAGTTTATACCCTGCCTGCACAGAGCACTACAGTGCTCAGTGTCTAGTTAAAAAAAAATCCTCTTTTAAACTATAGTACACAGGGTACAGTATGCATTTCTTGGCATTGAGTTTTAGACCATGGCTTTGGCATCAGGCCTTTGACTGTGTGTTAGTCCTTCTTGTAGGATGTTAGTGACTTGGGGGGAATTCTATGACTGGTTCTAGTTTGCAGCCATCTGCAAACTTGCTCAGCCAAAGGCCTTTGACATAGGCTTTGACTTCTGTAAAGTAAATGCCAAAAATGAGTGGGCCTAGCAAAGAATCCAGAGAGACTCTGCTAGTGACTGACCTCTTTGTGGAGGTGGTTTTCTTTTATAGTAACATTCTGGAGTCCTATCTGAGAGCCTACTGGCTGTCCAACATGAAACATAGGGGTTAATGCCTAATTCTATGAGTTTGTTAACAATGTCTGAGTGGGGTATTGTATCAAATGCCTTAGCCAGATTAATGTACGCAGTTTGTATGGTTTTGTCCTCATGTATTGCTTTGGTGATCTATTCAAAGAAGTTTTTCATGTTCAGTATCCATGATCTGCTTTTAATTAAGCCAAACTGGGTGAGATCCATTGAGTAAAAGTTTCCTATATTATTTTTAATTATATCCATGATAATTCATTCCATGGTTTTGTGTATGAGACTAGTCAGACTTTGGGTCTCTAGTTCCCAGGGCCTGTTGATGGAATGACCTTGTGCAGAGGGATGACTTGCAGTCCTACATTCAAGTGGCACAAAGCCTCTCTGAAGGCTATGGTTAAATCGAGACTCCAAAAGCCCCAATATGGCATGCTTCAGGCTATATAGCAAGCATCCTGGAACATCATCTAGGCCCAGTGATGGTAGTGTGGTGTAAGCTTTATAAAGAACATTTAGAATGTGCTCCCTAGTGATAGTTGTAGGGGGGAATGTTTTATAGTATTACTTTGTTGGGAGAGATGGGTAAAACTGAAGGCAAATTTGTTATTCATCAGATTTCCTATATCTTCTATCTCTGCAAGTGGATCCATCAACAATCAGTTCTGCCCACTGTTGTGTATGCCTTTGAGGTTTTGGGCATGTCTAAAGAAAGCCTTGTGGTTGTCCTTGGCCTGGGAAGCTATTTATACCTCCAAATTGGCTTTGGTAGACTTAATTTGCCCTCTTAGTTGTTTGTTTGTTTAGCCAAATGAGAGAGTTTCTATCCTGCTAGGCGTTGCACTTACAAATTTTAGCTATGACTTTGTTCCTCTTGTTGTACAATCCATTCATGTTTGAATTCCATCAGGGTGGTTTATTTTTTATGTTTGTTCTGGGCTTGTTCCTGGTAGGCCCTGCCATCTCTTTCTGTATCTATTAACATAATTGTACAGAGTTTTTGTGTACAATTCTGAACATACAGATGTATTCTAGGGGGTTGGAAGGGCTTGAAATTTTTTAAGGTTATAATTAAGAATAATAGGTAGCTACCTTAGAGTAGTTGCTCACTTTTACAAGGTTTGATGAGGTCATAGTATTGACTTTTATTTCAAAGAAGATAGCTTTATGGTCTGACCTTAACAGAGAGAACACTTCACTGGTGAAGGTCAGAGTGGAACTGTCCCATATTTGTAAGTTCGAGTTCCAGTATGTTTATATGGGCTAACTAGTTCATGATGTTTGGTTTTACAAGGTCCAGGAATGTCTGGGTCTGCAAGCTTGAGGTCATATTATTCGCAGTTTATAGAGGATTAGTTAAAGTCTCCCAAGAATATGGTATTGGGTAGAATGATAAGTTTCTCCAGTAAATATAAGTAAGAGCTATGAGTAATGTGGGTCAAAGAGGGTGATCTATAGCTTGCAAGGAAATTATATGAGACTCTGGGAATTTGGTGATGGAGAAGCTCAAGGATGTCATCCTGATTGGCCAACTTTGAGGTATGTTTGTTTTCAATGTATATTGGGACAACTCCACCATCAGTCCCTGCTTTTAGAGTAGCTGGTCTAAATTTGTGGAAGTCATTGTATCCCAGCACTGCCAGGGTACTATATACTGCTTTAAATAGTGTCTTGGTAGCAGCATATATGTCTCCATACCTCAAGGAGAGGAAAGCTTGGAGGGAGTGGAGTTTTTTGTTTAGGTTCTTAGCATTGAGTAGTAACACCTTTAGAGTCCCTTGGATTTATTTTGCTAATTTTGAAGGGTAAGTAGTTTGGCATTTCATATAAAAGGCACTATGGGGAGATCAATGCTTTAACCAGTATTCCAGTATGTAGCAGGGAAAGGTGCAGACCTTCCTTTTCAAGCAATGTAGTCTGTTGACCATATGCTTCCATGTTAACACATATCGTACCTCCTTTAAATGACACCAGTGCTAAGCCAATTATTAAAGTCAATCAGCTTTTGTTTGTATAGTGACAACCTCCTTGGTGAAGGTAGAATGTTGCTCAATGCAGGGCTCATTCCAGCTTCAGATGCATGATCTGAGAGATCCATAATGTCTCTCATCCTATACTGCAGGGAGGTATGACTCATTTACACCTTCAAGGGCTATGACTGAGACATGCTGTTACTTGTGATTCAATGACCTGAGTGTGTGAGTAGTTTGGCAGATCCTGGTCCCTGATAGGCAGTTGACCACGATTCTCCTCTTGCTTAGCCTTGTTTGTGGGGCATCCATATTCTCACCATGGAGTCTACTATGACTAGAGTATTGTGCTGTGGTTCAGCTTATGGGCTTTCTAGCTGAGATTCTGTGGGGTGTGACTGTATGTGTGGTGTATTGTGTTTGTAAAGTGCTTTTGGGTTTATCTGGGAAGTTTTTGGTGTTTAGGGAGATAATCTTTTAGCACCGAAGCATATGTTGGTATAGGTGTTGGGTCCATACTATGTGTGGTGGGTGTAGAGTGTGTGTGTGTGTGTGTGTGTGTGTGTGTGTGTGTGTGTGTGTGTGTGTGTGTGTGTGTGTGTGTGTGTGTGTGTGTGTGTGTGTGTGTGTGTTAATGACAACCTGATTGTTATTTTGAGTGTTTGTATGTGAGAATCTTTCCTCCAGTGACATCTTGTAATTACATCTTTCACATACTGTATCGGTTTCTCTAAGGACTAGGTGGTGATCACTGAACATGAAATAATTGCTACATTGTGTATGGATGTCTATATCAAACAGACTGGTGACAGAGAAATTTGGAAAGAGCATATTCATGAAGGCAAGTCCTTCTAGGTGAACTACGAGGTTGTGTTACAAGGGAGTGATAATGGCAGCCTAACCTGAATGCTTTTGAATCTAGAAACAAAAACTTGGCTACACAGGAGTAAATTCAATGGCCAGTATTCCTCATAGCATAAACTAGCTGTTCTTTGCACAACTGGGTTATTAGGTACAGTTTTACAGGTAGTTTTATATGGAAAACTTAGTTTATACATGCCTGCATGTAAACACAACACTGCTAAATGGCAGTAACCCTCTGGCAAATAACACAACCTCACGTTAAGCCTTCCTGCTTGTTTCTTATCTCAGACATAACAGCCTACCCTCTACTGCCACTAGATGAGTAATCCCAAGTCTTCTTAATGTAAAAGCACATGAAGGTTAACAAAAAGTGAAAAGCAAAGTAAAAGCAATTCAACACCTGGGTACGATAACACTTTTATGATGATTATCAAGCAATTAATTCACTGGAAAAATGTACTTTGCAGTCTTAAAATGTAAATAAATGAAATAATTATATAAATTAGCAATTTAGCAGAGTTGATATAATATGAGAATACTGGAGAAAGAGCCCTTGAGGAGAACCACAAGACTGCCACCCTGAGACAACACTGCCACAAGACTTCAGGCACCTGGCCAATTAGATACTGTTGTAAAGCAGGTATTTACTCTAAAAGCTAGTCCACAATGTAAAAAATATAAATAATTTGCTATAAGCCTAGAACTGTCACTGATGAGACTCTATGTACAGTACTAGAGCTACAAGTACTGGAAAGAGACAAGACTTAAAGGAAACTGAATTCTGAAAATATAAAGCATGAGTCTGTGATGAGCTACTTCCAGGTGTCTTCATTTACCTTTCCTATGCATTGCCAGATTTGTTGAAATTTTTATAAGATTACTGGCCTTACTGAAGTTCCTAAAGAATAGAAGAGTGCAGCTGTGGTAATTTTTTGCAAGATGTGAGAAATAGGAAAACCCCATAGAACTACAAAACCTTTAGACTAAAAAGAGTGATAAGGAAAGTCATGGGCATACTCATATATGAATGGTGCTTTCCTGGAGGACAAAAATCTCCATTGCAACAACGAACATGATTTGAAGTTTACAAAAAGCTGTCAGACAGACCTGATCCACTTTCATAACTGAACTACTGGAATTGAACCTGATATGCCAGTAGATGTGTTGTTTCTGGATGTCAACAAGCAGTCTGACTCAGTGTAACAAAATCAGTTGTTATGAAAATTGGAATTGTTGATGGTTGGAACTGTGACAACCCCTCTGTGGGCCAGTGATCAATGAGCCTCAGTCCTCACCACTGACACCTGTGAGGAACTTTCACTTTCAGAGAAATAGATACACACAGTATTTCCAGATGCAGCTCTCTGCACCAAGTACAATATCCCTTAAGAGCACACAAGGAACGCAGTCAGCAGGGGTCTGGATTTCTTTATATCTGTCTCCGTCCATGACCCCAGTAAGGCTCCCCACTAGCACAGCTGCAGGGTTAAGTCTTCAGCTAAGTGTCCAAGCCAAGTCCTCCAGCATCTTCTCTGTGAAAGCAGTGCTTCATATCCCTGCTGCAAGTAGCTGATACACACACACCCATGCACACACACACACACACACACACACACACACACACACACACACACACACACACACACACGCACACGCACACACGCACACAAACACACACTGTGAGATTTAAGTTTTCACAAACACACACGTGGGAAAGGATGGCACAGATTTACCTGCTGTGCCCCCTTCTGCCCAGAGTATAAGGTAGTTATCACAGCCACCAGACACTCCACAATCAGCTACTCTTAGCCATTAATAAAAGGTGTTCAATTATACTATGTAATATTAATACTAATACAAATGGTAGTAGCTGACCAAGACAGCTAGGCCTTCAAGACTAGCCTACACAGTGTCACCAAATAAATATAAGCACTATAACAAATTAAATATTATCTAAAAGGACCAACCACAATAAAAAATGTAAAAATATTTAATAATAAATACAATTTAGTTTATACATGCCTGCATGTAAACAAGGAACTGATAAATGGCAGTAACCCTCTGGCAAATAACACAACCTCACTTTAAGCCTTCCTGCTTGTTTCTCATCTCTGACAGACCAGTCTACTCACTACTGCCACTAGATGAGAAATCCCAAGTCTTCTTAATGTAAAAGCATACGGAGGTTAACTAAAAGTGAAAAGCAAAGTAAAAACAATTCAACACCTGGGTAAGATAACACTTTTACAGTGATTTTCAAGCAATTAATTCACTAGGAAAATGTACTCTGCATCTTAAAATGTAGATAAATGAAATAATTATATAAATCAGCAATTTAGCAGAGTTGATATACTATGAGAATACTGGAGAAAGAACCCTTGAGGAGAACCACAAGACTGCCATCCTGAGACAACACTGCTACAAGACTTCAGTCACCTGGCCAATTAGATACTGTTGTAAAACAGGTATTTACTCTAAAAGCTAGTCCACAATGTAAAAAATATAAATAATCTGCTATAAGCCTAGAACTCTCACTGCTGAGACTCTATGCCCAATACTAGAGCTACAAGCTATGGAAAGAGACAAGACTTACAGGAAACTGAATTCTGAAAATATAAAGAATGAGTCTGTGATGAGCTTCTTCCAGGTGTCTTCATTTACCTTTCCCATGCATTGCCAGATTTGTTGAAATTTTTATAAGATTACTGGCCTTACTGAAGTTCCTAAAGAATCGAAGAGTGTAGCTGTGGTAATTTTGTGCAAGAGGTGAGAAATAGGAAAACCCCATAGAACTACAAAACTGTTAGACTAACAAGAGTGATAGGGAAAGTCATGGGCATACTCACATGGGAAAGGTGCTTTCCTGGAGGACAAATCTCCATTGCAACAACAAACATGATTTGAAGTAGACAAAACGCTGTCAGACAGACCTGATCTACTTTCATGACTGAACTACTGAAACAGAACCAGACATGCCAGTAGATTTGGTGTTTCTGGATGTCAACAAGCAGTCTGACTCAGTGTAACAAAAGCAGTTCTTATGAAAATTGGAATTGCTGATGGTTGGAACTATGACAACCCCTCTGTGGGCCAGTGATCAATGAGCCTCAGTCCTCACCACTGACACCTGTGGGGAACTTTCACTTTCAAAGAAATAGATACACACAGTATTTCCAGATGCAGCTCTCTGCACCAAGTACAATTTCCCTTAAGAACACACAGGGAACACAGTCAGCCAGGGGTCTGGATTTCTTTATATCTGTCTCTGTCCATGGCCCCAGTAAGGCTCCCCACTAGCACAGCTCTAGGGTTAAGTCCTCAGCTAAGTGTCCAAACCATGTCCTCCAGCACCTTCTCTTTGAAACCAGTGCTTCATGTCCTTGCTCCAAGTAGCTGATACACACACACCCATACACACACACACACACACACACACACACACACACACACACACACACACACACACACACACACACACACGCACACACGCACACACACGCACACACACACAAACTGTGAGATTTACTTTTTCACAAACTCACACGTGGGAAAGGATGGCACAGATTTACCTGCTGTGCCCCCTTCTGCCCAGAGTATAAGGTAGGTATCACTGCCACCAGCCACTCCACAATCAGCTACTCTAAGCCAGTAACAAAGAGGGCCCAATTATACTGTGTAATATTAATACTAATACAAATGGTAGTAGCTGACCAAGACAGCTAGGCCTTCAAGACTAGCCCACACAGTGTCACCAAATAAATATAAACACTATAACAGGTTAAATATTGTCTAAAAGGACCAGCCACAATAAAAGTTTTAACTATATTTAATAATAAATAATAAAAGAACAAGAAATACTAAATATATAGTTACAGTAAACTGCAGTGTACAAATCACAGGAAATATTGAAAATAGCATTGATGAACAGACGCAGCTAATAAAGAAAGAAAATATCTAAACTAAGCTTCACTATATTTTCCTGACTGAAACTAAGAGAATTGCTATTCCCTACTTACTTAATAGAGCAAGGCAGATGATGTGGTGAATTGTCCTTCTTGCTGTCAGGTCCAAGACAGAATACTCAATACTGAGAGATTTATCTTTATAATATCTAAAATTTTCAAGATGACTGGCAAAATGACCTCATCTGGTCACCTGACTATAGGTTCTCACACTATTCCCCTTTGAAGCTGGCATATATATGATAAGATGCATATGTAAAGTTTTGCTAATGTTTATGGTAGTGCCTGGGGCTTCCCCTCTTTTTACTGAGCTAATAACCAAAGGCTTCTTCCAGACATGCTATCTCTGGTCATGTTCAGAGCTTGAGATAAGCACTTGCATGGCCCAAGTGTTCCAATTAACAGTATTTTTTCTAAAAGTAAGAAGTAAGCTAGGTGTTTAACCCCTTCTCTTCCAGTGTCCTTTGCTAACATATATACATACAGTATCACATGTATATTCCTTCTCTGTCCGGCAGTACACACTGTTGATACATTTTTAACACTGGCAACTTCACAAACACATTTTGATTTTCAAATGCCATACAGTTCTAATAAATTTGTAACATAGGGATTTGTGCAAATCAGATTGATATTCAAATGGCATACAGTTCTAACACATTGTAACACAAGCATCTTGTATAAATCAGTTTGATATTCAAAGGACATATAATTATTTACAGAACTAGAGCTGGCCATGCTGGCACTAGCTCATCTCATCACAGGAACAATTCTAAGGAACCAGATTGCCTTCCTGTCAAATGATAAGATGCACTAGGTTGTTGTGAGCTGGTCAATATCAGAACAAAGGTTGTCTCTAAAATATCTGGGAGAATAGAGATAAGATTCAATCTCTTTTCTTATAACATAATGTTAGGGCAGAAGAAAATGAAGCAAAATGTTTAAGGCAGGATTTTGAAATTTTAACCAAATGACCTAAAATGTTACAACCGAAGTTCATTATAGACAAATGCAGAATACTGCACCTGAGCAACATTTATCTTGGTATGCAATATCATTTGGAGAGGTGGAGCTGAAGCTAAATGAGTAGGAATAGGATCTAATAGCATTGGTCACTTGTATTGGATCATTATGAGGAGAGTGAGTGGGCTGCTGCAGCAGCCAACAAAGTGTTGTGATTTATCTTCTGTGGAGTAGACTGAAGAAGCAAAGAGATAATAATTTTGCTATGATTAGCCTTGGTCACACTCTTGTCTTTAAAATAATGTGCAGTTCTGAAGATCATGCTAAGAAAGATACCAGGGTGCAGAAAGGATATTAAACACAAGCTGCAAAAAGGGTACATGGCAAGTATTTTTAGGATATGAGCAGAAAATCAAGTAGCTAAAGGTTATTTTTTTTCAAATGAATCCAGTGAGATGGGGAGGGTGGTATGTAGTTGCATAACATCATGTGAGATAGCTTGTAATCATTAAACTGAGAAGGTTTATTTCTAAAGAGGAAGGACAAAAGTGGTATTGGGAAGTACAGGCAGCTAATTGTGAAATACAACCGCTACTTTGATCAGTGACAGCACTTCTTCATAGAGAGAGTTGTTGATCCATGGAATGAATAAGTTGAATTAGCAGTAAAGACAAATTCACTAAGATATTCTAAAAGCATCAGACAGCTGGAGACAAGGTTAATGGAGACAGAAAGAAGAATGGGTAGAATATTTAATACACCACTTAGAGAAAAGGCTTCCTATTCCTAACCTTTTTTGTCACCAAGCAAATGCAGTGTAACACAGAGTATCTTCTTTTCTTCTAGTTCATATCATTGCCTTGTGATCTACTGTGTTTGACCACTTGTTATACCCATTTCTTTAGTGAAGACATGCTGAATCATTGTGGTCTACTTACTATTTATTTTGCTACTTACTTAACTGTTATGTACAGAGGTGCCCTACTAAGCAAGGACTACTGAATTCAGCCATACTCAAGGGAAATTCATAGAGCAAAGTATAATGGATTGTTAAGGAAAGTGAGGACAATTTAAGGAATACATAATATAAAATATTTCATATCAAAGACAAATAATGTGTACATGCAATAAATATTATCAGTGCAATGGAAGTTAAATGCAATTTTGGCCAAACGTTAAGAGGTAACAAAATATTGTTGGTTAAGTCCTAATCTAGTAGATTAGCAACTGTTTTAAGTATAGCAAGTGTAAAATAATCAATAATGCAGAATATGCTATTCAGATGAGATCTGGAGTGGAGACAATGTAAACAGGTGGTACCAGAGTGGATGAAAGAGTCCATCAGATGAATAACTTTACCTTGGTAAGACTTTCGAGTCAATAACATTGCATGAAAAAAAGATTTGGAAATTGAAACAGTTTTGGTGGGTTAAACATGAATTATGTCTGAAGATTTTTTTTCTAAGCTAAATGGTTTAAACACTAAAACAAGGACAATATGAGATAAAAACATTCCATGTTCATGACTGAGGCCTTGCCAACACTATTAATACTGCATGTGCAACAAGCAGCAGTGCTAATCATATGTGCATGCAGCCAGGCCAGTGTGCATGATGAGCAGCCTCTTGTCACTCCTGCAGCACAGACCTGTGACTAGATCATGATAAATCACCCTGCATCCACATGAAACTACAAGCAGTTAAGGCAAACAGTGACATTGCACGAGCACACCCAGAAGTAGCTATGAATATGTGTGCACAGTTATTTAATGTAGATGTAATCAGCATCAACATGTATATAGAAAGAGAAACGTGCAAGCACCAGTGATGGCAGATGGTGCAGTACAGGTAAAAGAATCCAGAAAGATGAACAAAATTAAGTTCTAATGGAGCTACAGAACAAAACAATTGTCAGAAAAGCCGAGTGAAAAAGGTTTTGTGACAATATGTGAGATTTGAAGAATGTGAAAACTACCAAGAAGAGGAGAGATACAGTAATGTAATGCGATGTAATAACCTGTACCAGTCAAGACAACATCAGATACTCCAAATTGGACCTGTAATCTACAGTGAATGTCAGTAAAAAGGAATATATGTTGCACTGAGGAGAGTCAATCTCTCAATGCAGCCACATGCCAGTATATCAGCAATTTACTTGCAAGAGGAGCACCTGCAGTAGTTAAAAGGGGTCATAAAACACACATATTAAGAAACTGTAGCACAGATCCAGGATTGCAAACTGAAAAGTTGTAAAACAGCCGGCAGGGGATTTGAACCATCACCCAGTATACTTACACAGTGAATAATTGCATGAGCACAGTGAGCAAATAAAGGAGTTCAAATAATGACAGTATCTGTACTTTATTTCAGATTGTTATGTGCTGTGATGCTTACTTCATTTGCTCAACTTGTTAGTTCATGCCAAGGATTTTTCTTCATTTTTGCCATAGGGCATGGAGTGGGATGTCATTTCTCTGTGACTACTAATGACCATCAGATTAATAAATTTACCTTGTAAGACTTTAAAAACTATAACCTTGTATAAATCCCTTGACTCTAGGCAGGCCAAAAAAAGGAGATGAAAACCTTAAACAAAAAGAGCATACAACACATGGAGGACAAATGCTGAATGAGCAGAATGGAGATGGGATAAGAGCCCATATCTCCCATCTTCCTAGATCAGAAAAGCAGGAGATTCCAGAAAAGCATTACACCAGAAAGTGCAAGCCTCCATTGCATAATTTACACATTATTGATAATATTTTCTTTCATGAAATGGCATACATGACAAATAAATAAATAAAATATGAAAGGTGCACCTAATTGGATTCCAGCCCCTGCCTTTGGCAATGCCATTCTCTAGATGTGGATATTACCAGTCATAATAATGACCGACAAAACAGATTTCAGAGGAAAGGAACACATGACAGCAAGACAACAAAACTACTCCTTCATGGCTATAGACCCCTGCCTTTTGAAATTATAGTCAGTTTTCCAGGGTATTAGCAGGCCATGCCATGGAAGCCATCATAGAAAAAAGGTGACTGATAAAACACATTTCAGGAAACAGAAACCATAACAGCAATACAACAAAACTACATCAAAATGATAAAATTTACTAGACCACATTACTAGCAAGGCATGCCATGAAAGCAGTCATAGGAAAGATGACTAACACACAAAAAAAAATAAAAAAAACATGTCAGTTTAATGGAACACATAATAACAAGACAGCAAAACAAATTGGCAGCGATAATCTCTAGATCAGGGTATTAGCAAGGTATGCCATGGATGCACTCATAATCAAAGATGACATAAAAACACAATTCAGTAAAATAGTATAACATTATTGAAAAATGAACAATGAAAAACAGCTTATCAGCCATAAGGGGAATGTGACGATTGGGGAGAGATGGGTGAAGGCTGCCAGCCTAGTCAAATAGAATTTGATATATAATTCTGGCATTTGTAAATAAATGTAAAATACAGGCATGTTTTCTTGAATGTAAAAGAATATTATGAAATGTGTAACTGCAAAATATGTGACAACATTGCACTCTACTGGCCCAGTGAATCATGTTGTACCCTTTCATGTTAGAATTCGGCTCCAGGGCGGCTGGATGATTTCATGCCCATTGTTTTAAGGCTAAAGTTTATGACCAGAATTTAGATATGGAATGTGCTTTATTGCTCTGGTTTCTTTTAGGATATACATGTGAAATGCCTTCTATTGTTGTAAGTTTCTGTGCAGGTGTTAGATTGCTAAATAATGCAGTTTGTGGCCTGAGAACTCAGACCAGGTGTTAAGATGATGCAATATGAATACTGGGAAAACCTAAGTGTCAAAAATGATGTAATTCTGGGAGGGCCTTAGAGACATGTTTGTGAGTAATGTTTAAATACTATTTTTCACAAGAGACTAAAAACATTTTGACTTTGGACATCTAACTTATCAGCACTCTGCCTTGTGCTCACATGTAAGTTTTAGCACTGTGATTTCTTATAGGAATAGTTAAAGCTAGTAAAGATTAATTAGGTATTTTTCTTTGAAATCAGACCTGTCCTACTGTATTATTTTAAGTTTCTGTGTGATCTCTGAACTCTTAGATATCTCTGTGGTGTAGTAGTTTTGTCTTGTGTTTTAATTATTTATTATTAAATATTTTTTAAAACCTTCTACCTGTGGCTGATTTGTTTAGAGATAAGTTCTAGAGTACATTCCATATTTATAGAGGTTATTGTAATAGGCCACTCTAAAGTAAGCCTTGACTGTTAGTTATACTACCATTGGATATTAATATTGCACAGTAATAATTGGACACCCTTTTAAGGGCCTTTTAGTAGCTGATATTATTAACTGGGTGGTGGCAGTAATTACTACTGTGTAGTCTGGGTAAAGGGGCACAGCTGGAGAACCTGTGTCAGCCTTTCCCAGAAGTGTCTGTGAAGTTGTATAAACACTTATCTCAAACTGTGTGTGTACTGTGTCAGCTACTTGGCAGGGACACGAAGCACTGGTTGAACAGAGAGGGTACTTGAGGTTTTAGCTTGCTCAGTCAGGCTGAGACCTGGACCCTATAGCTTTGCCAGTGGGGAGTCTTATTGGGGACCTGGTGAGCAAGGGAGCAACCAGCCTCAGACTGACTATGATCTCTGTGTGCACTTAAGGGAAATTGTACTTTACTGTGTGTATTAGTTATCCTCTCCTCTCTTCTAGGAGACAACCCCCCTGGTGTTAGTGGTGAGGATTGAGGCTCCTTGATTGATGTGCCAGGGCACAGTCATCACAGGGAGAAAAACTGTTCATCCAGTGCATTCACAATCTGCACTTCACTACATGAGCTGACTGTGCAATGATAGCAGTCACATACATGTATTATGTTTAATTTACTGAACATTTTCATGGTATGTTCTTAGTGCTTTATATGGCTTATCTAACATACTGCTGAAACACCACCATGGATGTGTACCCCCTCCCTAACTGGTATACTCCAGATCAATACATTAAGTGAAGCCACATAAGAACTTATAATTAATGTGAGAAAACACACATTTCAAGGGAATGTTAGAACACTCTGGAAGACTTCAAAACAACTGCTGGTAAACTTCATGTAACCATCATTGGATTAACCCCACCCCACCTCCCTCCAATAGTGCATTGGCAATGTACATATGATTTCATGACTACATTGATCCTAGGAAGTTTTTAAAGTGAAAATATTAACTTGACCGTGTGTCAAAATTGGTTGGTGTCAAACATCAATGGTCAGCTCTGTTACAGGACAGTTGCCAAAGTCTTAGAACATTAGAAACATTTCTTCTTCAGTTTTTCCTATATGATGGGAAATGTCATTTCTCTGTACTTAATATGGACAGTTAAGTTGCATTCTGCCAATTGTTGTGCAATGTATACTGCAGAGACAGCTTTTTTTTCTTGTTTTATAAGCCCTTTTTGGCTACATACATGGTGTGATAGTGTCACTGTGATAAGACTAAAGACTGTGAAAGGTACAGGACAGAGATAAAAACAGCAACAAACACACACATGATGTTAAAAGGTGAGGAGTTGAGGATTTTATTAGGATGGTGAAGGCTGAAGACAGGTGCACATCAGTGGCTATGACCCCATAGCATTCACATTGATGACATATAGCAGTGCATTATCAAGTGCAGCCATTGACGTTGTTTGATAGTAAGGGGTTATTAAGAAGGCATATATTTTGGATTTGTAGAACATGTGCAGAGTCTTTAAAAAACAGTGTATGAAAGTCATTCACTCAAATACATTGCGGTTATGTATGCGAGCTATGTATTTCAATCCGGTACTGGGTAGGAATTTTCAATATAGAATGAAGATTATAAGAGGAAAGGTACAGGAGGCAGCACACCAGGTGAGCTACGAAGAAATGAGCTGGATGGAGATAGGTTAAGGGCATATATTTCAACTTTGTAACACAGCAATACCAGACAACTCCACACGACAGTGCCAAACTCAAGTACAGTATGTGCACACTAATATTAGGCATGTTTCATTTCAGGAAAAGGAATACATGATTAACAAGATGAGATGATTATACCTGTATGGCTTTGAAACCATCCATGTGTCACTCACACTCTCCAAAATAGAACATTATCCGGATATACTACAGAAGCAGTCACAAGGAAGATGTTGGTACAGCACATACCAAGGTAGTGGAAAATAGGATGGCAATGAAAGGGAATGACACCTAACTGCATTTGCACCTATGCCTGCATCATGAATATTCCCTGAACCAGAACATTAGCCATGTATGCCATCAATGCTTGGAAGAAATTTGTTGAAAAATGGAATAAAACATTGTAGAGAAATGAAATAAATATACAATGAAAACTTAATATTGCATATGACCATGCGACATCCAGTGATCAGAACCCTGCACCCAGTGCATAGACTCATCACCTTATGCATACATTGAGTTGCAAAGGCTTTAGCAGAGCAAATCCTAACTTTACCATATTTCACTGTTGCTTGTTGATGCTGACCTACATGCTTTTAGTGCATTCAGATTTTTCTCTGTTTTTGACATAGGATGAGAACTTCCATTTTCCTGCGCTTGTACTTGACAAACATTGTTGCTCTATGGCAACAGTCATACAATGCATGAGCACAGAAAGAGGATTTTAATACACAAGCCATTGCTGGGCATGTGTGTGTGTGTGTGTGTGTGTGTGTGTGTGTGTGTGTGTGTGTGTGTGTGTGTGTGTGTGTGTGTGTGTGTGTGCGTGTGTGTGCATCTATTTCTGACCAGTTTAAAGGTTGGAGATGGGACTACCGTATATAGATGAAAAGGGAAGCAAGAAGAAGATAGAACATAAGGTAAGCAAATAAGTAATGATCAGAAGGGATGTGGGATAGGAACATACTTCTCACCTTCTTAGCTCTGTAATCCTGGAGAGTTACACTTGCATTCTTATATATTTACTGACTGAAATCCTCAATGATTTGTGAGACATATAAACTTTTTTATGATGAATTATCATATTTGCAGTAATTAAGGGTCTGTGAAGCTGAGAGGTATGGGTGGGAGGTTTTTTTTTTTTTTTTTTGTGATTCAGGTACTTTTTTAATTTTCTTTTTGAGAGGTGAAAGTTGGAGAAGGAATTCAGAAGAGTCAGTGGTCTGTAAGAGGGGGAGGGTAGGATGCAAGAAAAGATAGACCTGCTGGATGGGATGTGGAAGTAACATAATGAGGGATACAGAGCACAATGGTGAGGGAGACATCAGAAAACAGAGGTAAGGAACTGGTAAAGTGAGGAATGTATCTCATACAGTGGAGGTCACATATGCAAAATGGAAGGAAAGGCTGTATTTGGGGATAGGTTTGGGTGTTCAAAGATTCAGTATCTGCCAGCTTTCACACAGTGGGAGATTGCTCTTCACCTTGGGGACCTTGACCACTGGGTCCTGCCTCAGGACTAGATTTAGTATGGGGGAGGGATGTAATTTGATAAATTCATGGAGAATAGTTTCTATACAGCCAGTGCAGACATTTACCCTCTTGTCCAGTAGCTCCAATAAAAGGTTTACAACTTCCTGATGGGTGACATTATTGTCATCTCCACTTATACTGCTACTGGTGTGTACCAGCTAACCAGCTTCCAGTGCACAGCTACATGTCACTAGTGGTGCAGTTAGGGCAGGAGATGTGGAGGCAATTATGCTGGGTGCCCCTGGTGGTAGTTGTGGTGGCACTGCTGCGGGCACCTATGGATGATGACAGGCCATTCTAAAGTGGTCATTTCAGGGCTGCTGCTGCATATAGCAGTAAAAGAAATGGAGACTCATGCAAAAAAATAAATAAATAAAATAAAGAGGAAGGAAGATACAGTACATAATTAAACTGATTGTATTCCAAATTACATTCTTGTACACATAACATACAGTGAAGACAAAATAACTTCACTTGGTTGAGGTATTTAGTGAACATGACAGTATCTATTAACTTACTGGACATGTTCTCATTGCTGTCTTTGTGTTGCAGAAGGAAGGCACTTAACTGCAGCTCAATAAAACAGGGTTTTACTTGCAAACCAGGACAGTGGAGGCACTGGCCAGGTGGAGTAGAGCAGATGGTAGTGTGTAGCAGATGTCAACTGTCCTCTCCTAGTAGGAGAGAGGGTTCAGCCTGCAGCATGGAACAATCCTGGTAGAGGTCAGGTGGTGCTGCAAACAGCAAATGGTATGAGACCTGGTGCTTCAGCCATAAAATATAGAAAAAACTAGTTGAGTTTTCAAGACAAATAGAAATTATTCTTCTGAATATCCAAGCTGCACTTTTTACTGTCTGAAGTACAGCCAAAATTGTTTAGTTACTTTCAGAAAATAAGTCAAAAACTGTTGCAGATTGACAGAGCGCTACTGGAAAACATGCTGCATTTAACACTTCCTACAAAAGAGATGTTGCAGTGTAAGTGCCAAGTAAAAGAAGTAACTGTAGACCTTCCTGTCTCTGTAAAAAAAAAAAAAAAAAATAGGTTAACATTTTGCCCAGATTTTGCCCAGGGATTTGAAAGTCAATATGCCATCTTCCTTTAACAAATGATTTCAGAAGCTAACCCTGCAATTTGTTTGATTATGTAAAGGTACCAAGTGCCAGGTTCAAGTGCACGTATGTCTGTTACAACTGACTCACTGTATTTGGTGGGCCGAGGCATGCAATAAAAGGTTTGGGCTTAGGAATGTTATAAAGCAGCAAACCCCATAACTATCAAAAGTCTATTTCAAGATGTCTGTACATTCAGGATCCTTGTTTCCTGAAGTGAAAAGCAACTTCTACAGACACCTATAGAAAGATGCTCAGATTAACAGGATGAGTTCCTTTAAAAACTTTCTGGTTCTTCTCCTTGTCATTTTCTCTGAAACTTTGAGGACATTATTCTTACAATGACTCTCCTTATGAATTTTATCCAAAAGTTGACACAGTAATGGTCATAACTAATAAATTCAAAACTCAATGGTCTTAATGCTCAGTGCTGTTAAGGATGTCGTATACAGCAGCAAAGGTATCTCAACTGGAACTTCTACTGTTTTAATGTTCACAGCACCCTGGAGGAACACACTATTATTTCATCTAGAAAATTGTACCACCAAGTCTATCACTTTTATCCACATCACTCTGGCTCAGTTTACTGATGTAGCTGTCTAACTAATGTGCTGACCAAAAAGATTCAGCCATAAAAATCTCTGAATCTGAAGCTAGCTTGTTTGGCACAGAAAATTATGCATCATTGTTCTATATATTCAGGTATTTTGCTTTCCACAGCTATTTCAACTTGCTTTGGTTCTTTTTGGACAGTGTTTAGCCCTGTGATAGGTGCTGTATCACACAGCATATTTGGATTTCCTGTTTTAATTATCTAGTAGACTCATACCCCCACCTCAACCTGCAGACATCAAAAAAATGTGGAGAAAGACCATTGGAAAGTACGTACATCTGGCCAAAAATTTTGACAACTAATAAGGATAGAATTTGAATACCTAAAAAGTATAAATCCTCCTACCTCTAATAGGATTGCGGGGCACACCCACTCAAAAGCACAAGTTCAATGGTAACAATAAACAAGCACAAACACTACAGTGGTAGTTGTTTTCATAAGCCATCAGACATCACCCACAACATCTCCATGTGTCTAAGGTAATAAAATCACTCTATGTCACTCAAGCAAGATCATGGCATGTAGATCCAGAGAAGTCATTGTGCCACTGTACTCAGCCCTCATCAGACCCATCATGGAGTGTAACACCCCATTCGATATGTACCTGACTAGACACATGCAAAAACTGGAGTGTCCACAAAGGTTCTTCCCATAAAAAATATAGGATATAAACACAATGTCCTAAGCAGATCACATCAATGTCCTAGCTCTATGCTATGTCTCCTACAAAGTACTGAGCAGTGATTTTATGCCAGGCATACAAGGCATCCTTGGATCCAGTTTTGATGGACCTATTGCATATCCGCAAAACAAACAACACCAGAACTACTAGATCTAAGGATTTAAACTTTGCTTGTCACTTAAACAGAATATGTTGGAGAGACAGGTATATATCTCAGACAATCCCCATTCTCTGGAATTGAATTCCCATCCATGTAAAGCAGAGGCCTTTCCTAACACTATTCAAATGCAACCAGGACTTGTGGATGGAAATCGTAAATTCACCCCAGGTCTGACACCTATGTCTCTGATGGACAGAATCAGCTGTTAAATCTTTTGCCCTAACATATACTCCTTAAAATAACTTAAGGCACAATAACTCATTGGAACATTTGAGTTGCATGGCTAGGCTTATAGATGCCCCAGTGGTTGTTAGCTGGGTATACATATATCTATAAGTTTTAACAATAGGACATACACAGGGACTTTATGATTTTAACTATTTTTATGTACAAATTAAGTTAATTAAAATTATGGCATGACTGCAGGGTCCTATTGGTGCAGTATGATTAAACCCAGACATCCTTACAATCTCATTTCATGTAAACTTAACAGGAAAAGCCACTTCCCCAACAATACAAGGAGTGGCATGCAGAATCAAATATGTAACACAGCACAGTCATACTAATCTTGCTGTATAAATGTTTCATGCCATTATTTTCAATTGCTCCCTATCACTATGCAGACAGACACATCTTGCAGAACAGAAGCTATACTTAAGCACTTACTTCGATGTTGTAGTCTGTCTCTATGCCATTCCCTCTTACTCTCAATCTCTGCAAGGGATGGAGATAAAGGGAGATCAGAATGAAAAGGTGTATCATGCCATGCATTGGGAGACTGTAAATTATGTTATACTTAACAATTTGGATGTAGGGATCCCACATTAACTCACACTCCCATCAGCAAAAGAGGTCAGGTTTTCAATAATTTAGGTCACTGTCATGGTGATGTCATTGTTCCCTTGTGTATGGGATGCTGGGACAGCATTGTTCACCTGTGTATGGGATGCAGGAAGCATGGGTGAGAGCTTTGGGCAATCTATTCTTGGCATTAGTCTTTGCTGTCCACAATGTGTGGGACACTGATAGCATGAGTTTAAGCTTTGATCAAATTGTTTATTTATTATTCTGTTTTAAATTTGTTATCCAGGGTAGAACATGGATCCCATGGGACCTATTTCAGTTCCAGCCTGGGCAAACACAATAGATAGATGACATTATATACAGAATGAATGACAAAATACAATCTATCTATATTATATTTAAAGTGAATATCATTGTTGGATTGAGGATATAAAGGTAATGGATGAATGTCATTATATACAGAGTGAATGGCAAACCATAATATATGCATGCATTATTTTCAGTGTGGAAATCAGAGATGACATGCTGAGAATTGTTAACAGAAGTAGAATTAGAGCAAGATATATAGAGGGAAGAAGGGTATGAAGAGGTTAACATATACAACCAGAGAGAAAGCAGCTACATTTTCCTAGATTCTTGAAATGTGCTTTTATTTCTGATCAGAAAATGGGGTAAGAGAAAGAGGGCAGGATTCACGAAGGCTTGCACGGAGTATAAGAGACGTGTAAGACTCCATGCAAGCCTCGCGATCCAGGAACAGCCCGAAACTCCATGTAAGAGACCAGCTAAAACGTCTCTTACACAAACTGGGCGTGGATATGCTAAATACCTCACTTGCAGCTGAAAGGCATGCAAATGAGGTAGAGTAACGATCCATGAAACAGAAAGCAGCCCGTGTAAGAGCTGTTTTAGCTGCAGAAATCTACTGAGTTGACAACTGAGTACGTTTCTGCAAAAATCACAATGGAGCCATGTGAGCTCCAAATAAAGGGTGCATATGTGTCAGGCAGCATGCCAATGGCCAAATATGTGGCCATTGGCAAGGTACCCCGATGCAAATATGATGTTTAAACGCAGCGCAGCCCCACGCAAGCAGGCTGCGCTGTATAAAATATAAAAATGAAGGTTATAAACCCACAAATGTGGGTTTTATGCAAAACATGGATTTACAATGCAGGGACCAGCAGACCAAAAACAACATGGCCACCGTTTAGTGGTTGCTAAGGGGGGAAGCTGAGTCTAAGACATGTAACTAAGCATTAGTAGGCAATCTGATGTAAATGAGGGTTAGGATACTGAATCCCACTGTCACATAGCAAATGAGCACATTTTGAGTAGTGTAAGAGATACATAAGGGGAGGAATAGAGTAAGAGATAGGTGACATCACAGGGAGGAATGGTAGAAAGAAATGCAGTTCATTGGAGGTCAGTGTTACATGACAGATGTCAGACACAGATCATGGAAAGAGGAGTGTCACAAGATAAACATGGGAAAGTCAAGAAATGGAAGGTGTACACTGTTACTTACACCAAAGTTTCTTGCTGGGTGTGCATGCGCACGTGTGTGCACCATGAGGCGCGGGTAGGACAGTGCGCACGCGTGTAAGGCAGACTGAGCATGTGGGAGTGTGTTGGTAGCCTTGAAGACTGTTTACGCTAGTGTGCGCCCGTGCAGGTCAGACTGAGCATGTGGGAGCCTATTGGCAGAGTTGTAACACTGTTTGCGCTGGTGTGCGCGTGTTTTAACCCAAATACGCATATTCCAAACTGTGTAAGCATGTGTGCACGCATGTAAACCACTGTGAGCGTGTTTTTGCTGGTATGCACGTTGCTCCTCCCTGAGGAAACATAAAGGAAAAAGGAAGCAACAGAATTAGTAGGAAGCTAGCAGGGAATACTGCTGGAGCTAGAAGGTGAAAACAATTAGAAGCAGGCAATTACACAGGCAGAATAGTAGCTCAGCCAAGAACTTAAAACTCTGCAAACAGCAGTGCAGGATGTATCTCTCAAAAGACACTGCAAGACAGGAGTAAGCTATTAGAAGTGAAAACTGAAAAAGCTGAACTCAGAGCAGAAATGCTAGGGGCTGCCAAAGCTGTCATAAGAAGACATAGGCGACTTGCTGAGGGTGTTGACAATGCAGATGGTGCCAGACAACCCACAGTGAGGAGACGGAGAAGAGTGTACAGGCCCAGGGTCACCTACCATGGGTTACATGAGCTGGAGATAGTAGAGCGCTATAGAGTGAACAGAGACCTCCTGCAGCAAATTGTCGAGCTGTGCAGGCCACGCCTCACACACAGAACCAACAGACGGGAACCCATCCCAGTGGAAACCAAGGTATGTGTTGGCCTAAGAATACTAGCAACAGGTACCTTCCAGAGACAAACTTGTGATATGATGGGGATATCACAGGCATCAGCCTCCAGGGTACTGCACCAGTTCCTGGATGCCATGTCAGCACATGGCAGTGATCATGTATATTTCCCCAATGCCCGTGAGGTATTGGCCAGCAATATGCGTCTCTTCCAACAAATAGCGGAATACCTTGAGGTAGTGGGTGCAATAGACTGCACGCACAGATGCATCAAAGCACCAGCTGGTGAGCAGGATAGGGCCTACATTAACCGCAAGGGCTTCCCCTCCATCAACTGCCAGGTCGTGTGTGATGCCCAGGGCATAATAATGAATGTGTGTGCTGGCTGCCCTGGGAGCTACCATGATTCCCACATCTAGCATTTGACGCAGCTGTACCAGACATTTGCCAATGTGGACATCCCACACGGACACCTAGTGGGGGATGCAGGTTATGCACTGGAGCCGTGGCTGATGACACCCATCAGAAACGCACACACACCTGAACAGGAACGCCATAATAAGGCACACGCACAAACACGTAATGTAATAGAGCGTGTGTTTGGGCTGCTCAAGTCACGGTTCTGGTGTCTGGACACATCTGGTGGAGCCTTGCAGTACTCACCAACTACATGTATCCAAATTGTCATGGTATGTGCTATGCTACATAATATGATCTTGCAAAAACAGCTGCAGCAGGACCAGCATAGGGCCGGGTCAAACAGCCCCCCACCATTGCCAAGGCCATCACAGGCAGAGCGTGACTCGGAGGAGGAACAACCTGAGCCTGCCCCAGTAGGCAGAAGGAGGCATGCCCAGTATGCCCTGGCCTTGGCAAAGAGGCAAAGCATAGCACATACACTGGCTCAATAGGAACCCTGGGAATGATACCCCTCTCTGACTCACTCATATAATAACATGGATGCCTAAAATGACATAACCTGCTCTCAAACATGTACAGGGAGTGTAATATGTGCATCCAACAGAGGCAGCCCTGCAGCACCACCTGAGGCATGAATGCCATGTGTTAAGTAATGTAATACCATGTACTATATGCACACTTGAGGACCCTGACTAACATCCACCCTCACCAAGCATGAAACCACAATATGATGATGGGATGATCAATTGCAAGAATTGGTTGAAGTAATGCAGTTAGTCAAAGGGGAGCCAATGTGTGCCAGCCTGGGATGACATGCTGAGCATGACATGATGGACCACCTGCTAGGGGTGGCATGCACCTATCAGTCCAGGCCTCATGGATACTGGCAAAGGCTGTCAGTACCCACAGCGTGCCCTGAATAGGTAAGGCTCAAAACACAAACCCACCTCCATAGGTACCACAAGGGATAAGAACCTAGATGTAATGCTACCCAATGCCAGAAATCTAAACAGCAAGATGCATGCAGTGTAAACGCACCCAGTATGGAGAATGTTGATAACTGTCCTGTAACAGAAAACTGGGTCAAGGCTCACAACAGCACCCTAACACTACCAGGTTACACATCATACTGTGCTGTACAGCCTCAAAACATGGAACAAGCTACAAAAGGAGGGTGACTAGCAATAATTGTCAAGGATAACCACACCCCCATATTGGTACCACAACAAGAAGCAGCATGGACTAGCCATGGTCAAGTAACAGTGGCTAAAACTGCTTCCCAGTATATAGCCTGCTACAGACTACTGTCTTAACACCAGGAACTGCACCTGGCCTATGTTGGAATACATGAATATATCAAGCCCCCCAAACCACATTATATCGGTTGACTGAAAATACCCAGACATACACTGGGAGCATTATACTAGCACCAACACTGTAGGAGAAAAGTTCCTAGAATCTATAAACCAAAATGCCCAGGAACAATGTACCACTCCCACAAGAGGGGTAAGCATACTGGATGTGATAATCAGCAACATGTGTACTGGATGGCAAGATGAGAAGTGTATCCCTCACTGGTAAGACCAGACCATAGAGTAATCACACCGGATATTCACATCCTGACCACAGTTCCTGGCCAGAAAACCACATTGAAAAACATGTGTAAAGCATAAGTTGCACCCCTCCAAACTGATGTGGAATCCATTAAAGGCCCTGTGCAGGTGCAAAATATGGGACACACCGCAGAACCTGTTATACAGGCATTCCATGAACACAGCCAGGAATGCTTGGATTATGCAATCACAAATAACAACAAGACACAATGCCATACATGCAGGCATCTGGCATGCTGGACTCCAGCCATTACCAAACCATGCAAGAGAATGAGGAAACTACTACATGATAGAGCAAACATAAAAGGGAAGTAATCACTGATCAGTAGTATGGCAATAAAATATGTCCACACATACAATCCACTAAGGCCAGCTACAACAAGTAGAATCTGTGAATCCTGAGGCAATGTTACACCTGCCCCAAGTACACAGACAACCCTCAACACCCCCCAATAAATACAAATATATGTGAGAGATGCAACCATTTATCCAAACCGGAGGCTGAGCTCCCTCAACTCAGTACTGTCAAAACTAGTCAGGAGGAGAAGGTAACCACACACACCACAAACCCAGTCCCACATAGACCTATCACAACTGTAAACCAAACACATAAACACAGAAAAACATTCCTGGAGGCCCTAATTAGAAACACACCACACCAACAGAGGCCTCCAAAGCAGACCCCCAAGTAACTACAACCTCCAAACATAGCACATGCAACACATAGTACACAAAGCTGGTGTGCCAAACAGTCACAGGCCAGAAGGACAAACAACATGCCTGATACAGTTGTAATAGGTGACTCTATAGGCAGACACATTGCTGTCCCACTCACCAGACTGAACAAGGGAAAGGGTAGAGTAAGCTGCCTGTAGGCTGCTACAATACGCCACATAACACAAGTACGCAGGTCACCCCAAAGCAAGTAGAAATATGATGCAGTCATTGTCCATGCTGGTGTGAATGACCTGAGATGTACCTCCCTGGACTACATGAAAAGAGATGTGGATGAGCTCTCTGAGTATGTACTCCAAGCCGGTATGACACTGGCCGTTTGCAGCATCCTACCCTCACCATGAATGATGCCACAGTACAAACACAGAATGATCAGCTTTAACAGGTGGCACAATTACAGCTGTCAGTCCAAGAGGATCTAATGTCTGTCTGCTTGAGATGTCATGCATGACAAGCCATGCTGCTGTTCCAGGGATGGCTTGCACCTGTTACCCCTGGGCATCTGAATATTGGATAAGGCTTTTGCCACCTCCATAGAGCCGTACATAGGCAAGGCTGAAAAGACTAACCCACCACCCTAGAAAACATAAGTGTTAAGAAACATAAGGGTAATGCTGACCAATGCCAGATGTGTAAACCACAATATGCATGCTCCTGAGGCCCTCCACAGTATGGAGAACATCGATGTCTGTGCAGTGACAGAAACCTGCTGCAAGCCTACTGATAGCACACCAGTACTACCAGATTATACCTCATATCATGCGTTATGGCCCCAAAACCTGGACCAAAACATAAAAGGAGGGGGAGTATCCATATGCAGCACAGACACCCATATGTCCAGGTAACTGACATTGCACGAAGCATTGGAGACCACCCATGTGCACCTAACTGTAGTCAAAACTGCTGTACAGTCTGTAGCATGCTACAGACCACACACTCACACACAGGAACCCCACCCAGATGTCCTGAAGACACTGGACAGTATGAATGTCCCACCAAATACCAAACAAGGTACTCACAAATTACCACATACGTGGTAAACCATTATGTATGCAAGGAGTAATCAGGGACCTAGGGACACAAGTGGACAGTAACCTGTTATGTGACACTCACATTGCCAATGTGGCTAGCAAGACTGTCTATATTGGACACCGTAACATGAAAGGATTCACATCTACATCAACAGAGGTCATTGTGCCCCTGTACTGTTCTGTTATCAGACCCATAATCTAGTACAATGCCTCATTTGGGATGTACCTTACCTGACACCTGCAGCAGTTAGAAAGACCTCAAAGGTACCTCATGAAGAGGATAAAGGGTCGCAAATATATGTCATATGCTGCCTGGCTGTAGACACCCCAGCTGAATTCAGTCGCATACTGCCTACACAGAGGCATTTTATGTCTGTTGTACAAGGCCATGTCTAACACAGGAGTAATGGACATTCTCCACCCCAGAAAAACCAAAGCCATTGGAGCTGTGAGAGTGACAGATGTCAACCCCAACACATAATGAAATAGGATGTGCTGGAGGGACAGATACATAACCCAGAGGCTCCCCACACCCTGGAACAGGATCCCACTCCATGTTAGGCAGAGCCCCTCACTGACACTCCTCAACAGGAATATAACCAAGTGGATGGATGATCATAGATGTACACTGGGGGTCTTCACTGTGTCACGTCCAGACAGAGTCACAGTAAAGTAAATCATAAATGGCCATAATATTCACATAGCAAGGGGTGGCGAAAGACACACACACCCTGGCTAGGCTTACAAATGCCCTAGGGTGGATAGCCTAGTATGAACCTATGAACCTATGAAGATACAAATTGTACAGGACACTAAGGATAATCCCAAGGCTTACTCAACTGATGGTAGGAACCGTGTTGTGAATTCACAGATATGCTCTGAATCACACAAATATTACAAACAACATACCAAACACACACACATATTGCCAACATACAACCTGACAGGTGCAGTGCAAACCCCCCCCCCCCAGAATGCAAAATATCTATCCCAGCAGACTGCTGGCCCCCTGACATTGCAAATGCCGAGGTAACAGCCAGCATCTACAAAGCAAAACACACAGCAGCAATGGTATGAGATGGTGTCCTGGGCTGAGTCCAACATGGACTCCAAGAAGAATGGAATGCCAAATCACACTACTGCTCAATGTCAGCCTTACCACAGGATATGTACCCAAAGAGCAGTGTACAACAACAGTGGTCCTTCTCAACAAAGGTGTTGCCTGAATGGATACTGCAAACTACCACCCCAGAATCTTGACAAGCTTGGTCTGCACAGCTATGGAAAGGATCAGCATGTACCGCAGACATAAAGATATCGGGGACCTACTGACACCGGACCCTACCCAGTGTGTTTGTCTTAAGTGCAGATCCTGCCCCTAAACATGTTTGACCCATTTGAAACAGTCATTAAGGTCATTGATGAGGGCAGTGTGGTCCACACAGCGTAGCTGGACCTTGCAAATGCTTCCAGACAATACCCTATGTGTTCAGTATAGATATGTTCACCAGCTTAAATATAAACCCCTATGTCAGTAGAGGGGTTGCAAACCAGACCAAGGACAGAACTGACATGGTCAGACATGCTGCAGCCATGTCAGACTACAAACCAGATATAAGTGGCATCCCACAAGGCTTGGTCCTGGGACCTCCCTCGTTTCATATATATGTCCCATAGGTACAGACCAACATGGAAGGACTGTGACTGAACATGTATGCAGAGGACTACAAACTGCCCACCATATCTGACTCCCAGCTGACACAAGCATCCCACAAAAGGGCCACATAGAAACAGACAACTGGTGCCATAGCCATGTCAGCAAGCTAATTGCAGAAAAGTGTATAGTCAACCCCTGTGGATATACAGTAAGTGCCCACCAATTACCACACAGGTGTTAACCCATTACGTACCTAACATGTAATGAGAGACCTGGGGACACAAGGTGATAGATATACTGCATTGGACAAACATGTGGCTGTAGTGTTCACAGAAACATACCATATACCCACCTAATCATGAAGGTTGTCAGATCTAGATAATGGGAGGTCATTGTGGCTCTGCAGTCATCCTTCATCAGTGTTACAATTGACTACAATAGCCCCTGTGGGATGTAACTCAGCAGACACCTCCATCAACTGTAAAGTCCCCAACAGTACCTCACCAGGAGTAGCAAAGAGCTTGAACAGATGCCATGTGTTGCCTGATTAAACAAACTGCAGCTCCACACACTGCCATACTGCCCACCCAAAGGCAAGCTGTGCCTGATGTATAAAGCCATGTCCAAGCTGGAATCAATGAACATGCTGCACCTTGTACAATCTGAATGGCAGTGAGCTATGCACATGAGAGACCTGAACCCCAGCACTGACATACATAGGACAAGCTGTACTGAATGATCCATAACACAGAAGCCACCCCCATTCATGAGTAAACTCCCAGTACAGGTTAGCCAGAGAGTCACCCATCGACACTCCTCAAGAGGAATTTTGATGAGTGGATGGGAGATGGTAGGTTTACCCTGGGTATCTCTGTTATGTCACAGGTAGATGTAGGCACAGTATACTAACCATGACATATGTCATGGCAAACTCCAGTTACAATGTGTGTCGAAGGACAAACACACTCTCTGACTAGCATTAGAAATGGCCTAGGGCACATCGCTAGTGTTTGCTAATGTCCACCTATGTTGTGGAATACACTACCAATGTTGGACAAGCCTGGTTTAGGTAGTCCATATCTGAACATAATGCAACATGGTCATATGTGCACAACTGGCCTCTAAACAGTCTGTTGTGCTCACTATGAAGATTTAAAGCAGTGATAGGACTAAAGCCCAGGATACTGTCCACCACAGTGAAAGTACTGAACCAGTACACTATATGGTACTACAGTGTTAGGTCAGTATGAAAGGATGTTGACAACTGTATGCAAAGTATCCCATGCAAACCCTGCAGGCACAGTATAATCCCTGTTGTGTTCAGACACAAAGCAGTTGGCCAGTAAGTACACAACATGACACCCAACACACAACCATAAATGTGAGCTATTGTTGAAGTACACACTCATCCAAATATGTGGTGGACTGCAGAGTTCAACATATGGAAAGCTTGCACTGGGCATGCTCGCACACTTAGATAAATGAGACATATGTCAGACAACATGCCATGGAAAGGCTGAACTGGGCATGCTCACACACTTAGGCCATATCTCCGTTTAGCAGTTGGCCACACATATCTGGTATTTGTACGTGTCATTCAATGAACCAACCACATCACAGCAATCTGCCCAGTGCACACAGTTAAATGACTACAGAGACTTAAGTGATATAGTGGATCCCCCTCATATTCAAACATCTTCCACAGATACACAAGTTGTTCATAGAAACAGGAAATGCTATGGCAATAAAGACCTGCAAACAGTCTATCAGCAATAAATATTGTGCATCTGACAATTAAACATATGGGTATAGAGGTCAATACTAGGCTGTTTGCCCTAGGGAATGACAGCTTAGCCAGAGTGTGCTTGGCATCTGCATCCCCAGTACAGTAGGCTACTGTGCCACTGTAAAGTAGGTCACATAAGGCATCGTGTGAGGCTAGTGTGCTGTGCCTCTGTCAAGCAGGGACACAGTGGAGATCCCAGGGTTTGAATGTGCTAAGCCACATCCATGTTGTTGGTGTGTGCTGGAAGAGGGTTGCTGAGGACTTCTAACAGTAAGTGTCCATCAATAACAGACTGAGGGGAGCCCTATCTGCATTGTCTGGACAATTTCACTTTCAACACTGTGTTGTGATGATTATGTGGGATTGAAGTGTCGTGCCGGTACTGTTCAGAGATGTCCTCCCTCTGTGGGCTACAGCTCTGCAATGTATTAGCTCACTCTGTCTGTTGGACAGCTCATATATAGCTGGTGTACACCTGACAGGTGTCCTGTTGTGGAGCAGTCATGGGTATATGTGGGATAGCATGATCAATGCAAACCTTACACATGCTCATAGAATGCAATTGTCAAGGATTATGCAGAGTGGCCAGTATAGTCCCCCAGCATGGGTCCTTTGAAGTCTTCCACCCCAGTCTTCACAAGTGTAGAGTCTGCCTGTGCTAAATACAGTTTGTTTGCAGTGACAACCTTGCCTGGGGGTGGGGATGGGATATGGATGTCCAGGGAAAGGTGCAGATATCAACAATGGTGGTCTACCTCTGGTGTGGAACAGTGAGTACCCATGTTGCAGATGGACAGGTGCAATATGTATTCCCCCATGTGGCTGTGGTGAGTGGTTCTGCCATAGCACATGGACCCACAAATTGTAGTGGCTGTAGGGTAATGTTGTAGAGGCCTGAGTAGTTCCCACACACAATATGCCTGTACCTGATGTTAACAACTGGAATGGTGTATGTGAACACCTGCATATCCCGGCACTGTTCCCAGGGAAGCAAAGTGTGTGTCCTGGATGTGGGAGGAGTGTTCTGGACTGGTTGTGTTGTGTGTTACAAGTCCTGTGGTCACGAAGCATGGTATGGAAAATAACCTGCCAATGCGATGTGCATATCTGACCCTGAAGTAGATGGCTGCAAATGCATATATATGCTATCCCCCACCTGACAGGTAGTACTAGATGTACATACCTCTGTAGAAATAAAGATGTCAGCACCCTATAAATACAGCAGGTGCAGAACAGATGCCCAGTAATTCGGATAGCGCACTCTGCTAATGCGTCTCCCTCAAGTGCCATAATATAGTTAGGTAGGAGTTTGAACCATGCAAATGCTCAGTGTTTGTGTGTGTGTGTGTGTGTGTGTGTGTGTGTGTGTGTGTGTGTGAGCGAGCGGGGCTGTTGTGTGTGCAAGTCTGTGTGAGGGAAATGTCCCTTTTGGCAACTGGGAAAATACTCTACAGGATGCACATTCCCCTTTCTAAACACTGATGATGTCAGCACCCTATAAGTACAGCAGGAGAAAGGAAACCTTCCAGTAATGTGAATAGCGCGCTCTGCTAATGCATCTGTCTCGAGTGTCATAACATAGTTAGGTAGGGGTTTGAATCCTACAAATGCCCAGTGTGTGTGGAGGGGGGTTAGTTTGTGTGCAAGTCTGTGTGAGGGAAATGTCCCTTTTGGCAACTGGGAAAACACTCTACAGGATGCACATTCCCCTTTCTAAACACTGATGATGTTAGCACCCTATAAGTAAAGCAGGAGAAGGGTAACCTCCCAGTAATGCGAATAGTGCGCTCCGCTAATGCGTCTCTCTCTAGTGTCATAACATAGCTAGGTGGGGGTTTGAATCCTGCAATTGGCAAGTGTGTGGATGAGGGGAGTGTGTGTTCTGGCAAGTCTGTATGAAAGATATGTGCATTTTGGCAATTAGGAGAACACACTACATGATGAACATTACCCTTTCCAAACTCTGATGATGTCAGCACCCTATAAGTACAGCTGGAGAAGGGAAACCTTCCAATAATCCAAATAGTGCACTCTGCTAATGTGTCTCTTTCAAGTGTCATAACATAGTTAGGTAGGGGTTTGAATCCTGCAAGTGTGTGTTTGGATGAAGAGAGTTTGTGTGTGTGCAATTCTGTATAAAAAACATGTGCTTTTTGGCAATCAGGACAACACACTACATGATGCACATTACCCTTTCCAAACACTGATGATGTCAGCACCCTATAAGTACAGCCGGAGAAGAGTAACCTCCTAGTAATCCGAATAGTGCGCTTTGCTAATGTGTCTTTTTCACATGTCATAACATAGTTAGGTAGGGGTATGAATCCTGCAAATGGCAAGTGTGTGTGTGTGTGTGTGTGTGTGTGTGTGGGGAGGTAGTAGGGTGTGTATAATTGCAAGTGTGAGAGAACTGTTCCTTTTGGTAACTACTAAAATACACCAGATGTTGAATATTCCCCCAGTAAACACAGGTGATGTCACCACACTATCAGTACAGCCAAACTGGGCTAATTTCCAGGAATGCCAATAGTGCGCTCCACTACTGGGTCTATTACCACTGTCAGAGCACAGATAGGTATGTTTTGGAAACCCACAACTGCCACGTGTGGTTGTGTCACACAAAATGACCATGTGTGGGTTGTTGTTCATAACAATGCATGACATTGCTTAAACCAGCAATGGCAATGCACACATGATGTATGTGTGTGACACATACAGATATATACCTGTGACCTTCAGTAGTTACCATGTCTGACACGTGCCTCAAGTGGATAAATGGTATTTGCAATGCATAACATTATGATTGTGTCTTACTGTGCAGGGGCCGCATGCGGTATGTGTATATACAGTGTGAGTTGTATATGGTATCATCCTAACAGCAGGGGATACACATCTGGTCTGGGCCATATAGTCTACATGTAGTCGATGAACAGGTGCTGCATGTTCCCACCTGTTGTGGGAGTGGTAACATGTTGTTCCACTACAATTCAGTGACTACATGCTTGGAACCTTTCAGCTAGTGTGTTGTAGCTACAGTAATGCTCACACACAATGTTCGGCTGGATGCAGTCCAGCCATATAAAGACATATCTAGAGACTGTCATATTCCCAGTGTTGTTAGGGAGGACAGGTGGGTTTCCTGTGTGTGGGAGGGTTGTGTGTGCCAGGCTATGAACCAGAAGGCAGTCCAACTCACTCTTAGCTGCTCATGGATAGGCCCTGATGCTTTGTGCTGTGCCAACAACCTGGAGGTGTATGTATCTGTGGTGCCTTGAGATACCACCCCCCTGTTCATGTGTGTTACATGTGTAGGGGATGACAGGCATGGTATGACGTATAAACTGGCAGTGATGGGTTGCACCTGTGAGCCGTGAATCAGGAATCTGTTACTGCACATATATTGCAGTTTACAGTGCTGAGGACAGTATCCAGTGCATGCATCTTGCGGTGTACACTGCAGGTGTTGTGTAGCATTACTGTTAGTGTCCTATCCTGTGTGATACCCATGGAGGTGGCTATGTAATCTGTGTCCTGCAGCAAAAGGCACTATGTGTGTATCAAGGGGCTTCGCCAATATACAATGGCCCATGGGTGTCACGTGCAAGCTGCCCCTTGCAAATCATTGTGGCTTCCCTAGCATGTAAGCACCCTTCCACCAAATTTTGGGGGGCCCTTGAATGAATTTGGAAAAGGCAGGAAAGGGGGACATTAGAACCCCTTTTTCCCACATTAGTAGGGGGGTACCTGGTATATGTGGCAACCCAAGGCGGTCATATGGCCCTGCCCTGCTGAGAGAGTTTTGTTCCCATAGTGCCCCCGGGAATTATGTCCTTCCCCGGGCACCTGTTGGGGGGTGGGACAATGACCATTGTGCCCTGGTTTGTGACCCCCAAGGGTGTGGGGTTTTTGGGGAATGTGGCCCCCCGGTTCATGTGCCTTTCCCCCTTAAAAGCCTGTTGAGCGGGAATGGGGCCAAAACAGGGTACCCGAACCTCCGTAGCCCCGGGGTGTTGTTTTGCCCCGGTGGGTTTGGCAACGGATTGTGTCCTGTGTATGTCCTTTTTCCAACCCAAGGGGATGGCCGTTGGGTTGATGCTCAGGATTGGGTATTTTTGGGTTCCAATTCCCCATGTGTTGGTTGCTGGCCCGGGGGGTTATGCAACTTTGGATTTTGCATTTTAATGTCCCCCACCTGGGCCAAAAGGGGGATTCCCGGTTTCCCTTTCAATGCTACCCCAAAATTTTGGTTGTGGTGATTCCAAAACATGGGCCCTGGGCCAAGGGGAGAAGGGGTTTTACTGCTACATTTTGGGACTGGCATTAATGACTCACATTTTAAACCAAAGGCCCTAGAAGGGGTTTACAGGAAAACCTTTGCAAAAGCTACCCTTTGTAGGGGGAAAATTTCCCTGGTATTACCCAACACTAGGGAATGGGGAACCAAATCTGAAGGTGGGGTATGTTGGGTGAAAAATGCTAAAAAAATTTTTTAAACACTGGAATATATTTTACCAAAGGGGTAAATTCCAAAGGGAAAGTCAAAAATGCAAGGCACACAACGTACCCCGGTGAAAAGGCCCGACCCGGGGCAAATTTGTTAAAAAAAATTTAAATTTAAAAGGGACGCATAATTCAAAATGGAAATCCACAGAAGCTTGTAAATCCATTGCAGGGGGAAACATTTTTCCGGGGGAACCCAAGGGAAAAAATGGTTGGGAAAAAAAACCTTTCCCCCGGGAAGCAAAAGGGCTGGAAGGGATTCCATTGTAAAACAAAGGGAAGGGGAACAAATTCCAGTGGGTAACAACCCAAATATCAGGCCCCTTTTTTCCCAAAATGTACCCCCAATACACTTTTAGAGTCCCCCCGGTAGAACTGAATTTTGCATATTTAATTTAATTTATTAAAGGGGGTTTAAATATCCAACTGCCAAACCCCCAATTGCATTTTGGGGATTTTTTGGGGGCAACATGGGGGCCATTTTTGTAATGTTCCCTTTTGCATTTCACATTTCAAGTTCCCCCTGGCTCCCCTTATGGGTTTGTTGGGCACCCAAACCCCCGGAGGCAAAAAGTCAGGCTGTTACACGGTACCCTTCCCCAGGGTGTAGGAAAAAAATTTGTCAACCCGTTACTGCATCAGGCAGGGGGTTATACACAGGGCCCATTCCAAACCATGTACTGGGTTCCCCTTTATACAGAAACCCCCTTTGGGGGGTCACCCTTTTGGGGGTCCCCGCCTGTTTACCGCCCTGCCCCCTGTGTTGGGATTGCCCCGGATGGCAACCCCCATTGCCCGGGTTGGGAAATTGGTTGTGGGGCTGCCCCGAAAACCCCAAGAATGTTGTTATGTGGTTTTTAGGGGAAACATCCGGGTGGGGAAATGTTGGGGCAGGTGTGGAAAGTTAGCCCCCCAGGTTGGGGTTTTTCCCCTTTGCTGTGTATACAGCCCAAAAAACAGGGTTCCAAACCCCTTTGGGGCTGCCAAAGGAGTTTGTGGACCCCACAACCCCGGGGAACCCGGCGGGGCCCTTCCCGGGTCCCCGGTGTTGTGGGGCATGGCCCCGGTACCCTTCCTGGCAATGCCCCCCGGACCGTATCCCAGGGGGAAAGGAGACTGGGGTACTGTCAAAAGGGGGAAACGGAGTTTGGTTTACCTGGGGCCCACACCCTTTGGGCCTTCCAGAACCATTTGACCTGGGCACCTTCGGTTCCCGTGCAGGCACCAAAACCCAGAATTTTGGGGGGCGGCACTTTAAAAGGGGGGCCCCGGGCCTGTTTTCACCGCCACTGCCACTGCCCTGGCATACGGGCCAGGCCATGCCCCAACCCAAAACCCTTGCCCTGGCCCATGGACATGTGGGGTGGAACTGCCTGAAATAAAGGCCCCACAATGCCATGACATGGGGAAATTGGAACATCCCATGCACCAATTCAACCCGGATTGGACATGTTTTAGCCCTTTAGGGCCCTTGGGTTTTTTTAAAAACCCCCCAATGGATGGGGGCCTTTCTGAAAAGGGGCCCGAAAAATTAAGCTGGGTTGCCCGAACCCCTTTGGGCACCGTTGCCCAAGGCAGTCGAATTTGGAAAATTTACACCGGAACCCCCCAACTTGTTTTGGTACCCTCCAGGAAAACCCTTCCCATGGGTGCTGTGTGGGGGAAACAAGTGACAATCCCCAAATTTCCTGGCAAAGCCCACTGTTCCTTTTTCCATCCCCCTAAGGGGAATGGTTTCTGGATGTTCCCGGGGGGAGCCCAAATTAGGGGTTGCCCCCGCTGGGGAGGGGAAATTTGGGGACCCCCCTCCCTTTCAACCTTTCCTGTGGCCAAATTACACAGATTAAAACATCATTTCAGTTTTTCCTTTTGGGGCCCCAAATTTATTTCCCTTTGGGGCTTTCCCCAGGGACCCCCCTGTGGGGGGCGGGGAAAAAAATGTTAAAACCAGGTTTTGACCTCACCTGCACAATGGGAACATGGCCCTGCCCCCCAAAAGGGAAAAAAACAAAAAGCAAACATGCACAAAAAAGGACACTCAAAATGGAACCAAAATGCACACCCAAAGACACCTTGGGGGAAAACAGGACATGGGCCCCAAAACATGCCAGCCAAAATTTCAAAAATACCGGCCCCACCCTCAACATGCCAACCCCTGACACATGGGACAATCCAATGCACACCCCCGGGGTTCAAAGGTACTGAGTTACACTGTTATTACACAAAAAAAACGGCCCATTTTAATTTTAAAAACCCCCACCAGCAAGGTGGGGGGCCCTTTGTAAGGAAAAAAGGGGCCTTTTTAGGAAAAAAGGGATTAATGGGGAGTGGGCCCCAACCCCAAATTTAACCCTTTTCAAATGTTCCCCCGGCATCCCAAAAAATTTCCTTTAAAATGCACCAATTCAAACCCCCAACCCTTTCACAATTAACATCCTTTGGGGGACCCCACCAAAGGGCAAAATTTTATAATAAAAGGAAGGAAAAGCAAAGGACAAGGGAATTACCTGGGGGGCTCCTGTGGTTGCCCGGGGTTTCCATAACAAATCCAAAGGGGTTTTTGGAGGGGTGGGCCCAAAACTTAGGGGTAACCCCCTTTTTAGGGGGGGGTTGGCCAAACCCCCCCCCCCCCCGGGGGAAAAATGGGGTTTTTTTTTTTTTTTTTCCCCCCCCCCCCCCCCCGAGGGGTTAAAAAATTAACCCCCCACCTTTTTTCCCCCCTTTAAAACTTTTCCCCCCCTGGGAAAACCCAAAAAGAAATTAAAAAATTTGGCCCCAAAAATTCCTTGGCCCCCGACAGGGGGGGTTCCCGTTGGCCCAAATATTCCCCCTTCCTCCCCCCCCAACAAAAAGAAATAACCTTATTTTTAAAAAGGCTTTGGGAAAATTGGTAACCCCTTCCCCCCCCCTTTTTTTCAATTTCCTTTCAGATGGTTTCCCCCCGGGGTGGAAAAAAAGGGTGCCCCTCAGGCCCAAAAAGGCAGAAAAAAAACACAAAACATTTTCCCCCAAAAAAAAAGGGGTTGGGGGCCTGGGGGGGTTTGGTTAAATTTTTCCCTGGAATTGGGTGGGCCTTTAAAACCCGGGGAACTCCCCAAAAGAGAAATACAACCGCCCAAAATTAAAAAACTGAAAAATTTTAAAAAAACCTTTTGGCCCCCCCTACCCCCCGGGATAAAGTACCTGAACCCACTGGCCCAAAAAACAAGCAAAAAAAAGGTTTGGGGTCCCACTCCACAAAGAGCGCCTCTACGGCCCTGGAACTACGCTTCCATGAGCTTAACCAGCCTGGTCTGCAAGGCTATGGAAAAGCATTCATTATGGGACTCATATGCAGCGATTTGATTGGAACTTCTGCAGACACTTGATCCCACCTGGTTTGCCTTTGTGCATAGAGATTGATCCTGCCAGCACACCCAGACCTGGTTGACCTTTTCAAAACAGTCACTACAGCCATTGATGAGGGCAAAGCAGGGGGTCCATACAAGCCTACCTGGACTTACCCTGAAGGCTCCCAACACAGTACTCCACTCAGGCATCATAGACAAGCTTTCCATCAGCTTAAATGTTAATACATGCTCTTTGTCACATGATGGGTTGCAAACTGGATTTAACAACAGAATCCATAAAGTCAAACTTATAGAGCTTGCCATGTCAGATCCTCAAAGCCAGTCACATGTGGGTATCCCTCAGGGCTCTGTCTTTAGGACTCCTCTTTGTTTGGCATTTACTTCTCGGATGTGAAGGTAAAACATGGAGGGGTTGTGGATGACAAAGTTCCCAGATGACCGCTGAAATGCGCTCACCAAATTTGGGGTCAAGATACCATTGAGCTGATACACACACATCCCTTAAGGCAGAGACAGGGCCTCACTGCAGCATGGACAACGGTGCCAGAATCCAGCGGCTTCCAACACTGAATGACATGTAATGTATAGTCATCCCTCTGCCCCAGGTAAAACCACGTTTACAGTCAACTTGTCCCATAGACATACATATAGATACAGACCAATAACAACCATATGGAGGGTTCAATGGTATGTAGACTATTAACTTGTTACTTTACATTACTTGTTGCCTGTTTTGTCGTAGAGGCTGGTCATGCTACTAATAGTATAGCTTCCCTGCTGCTGCTAGCTCCAGCTTTGATGTACCTACACTGGATGACAGCCTTCAACTTAGGTTTGTCTCTGTATGTGGTTTTTGTTTGTACAGTTTTATTTTCTTTTTTTCTTTCTTTTTTCTCTCTCTCTCTGCTCCAGATGTTGCAATGAAAGTATTGCATGTGTGGAGTGCGGGAGCACCATAGGATGCTTTTGTAGGTATCTGCATGTGTGCATGGATGGCCCTCTGCAACCAATTGTAAGCCAGCATTTGCTAATTGCATGCAGCCAGTTGTGTACTGACTTGCAGTTCTCCGCACCTGTGGGATTTTGGGACAGGTTGCCATAAAAGGGTGGTACATGTGGGAGATAGGCGTTGCCCTTTCAAGTGATTGTGGGCGGGACCATGCTGGTACATGCTGTGGACACCTGTTCTGCCAGAGTGTAAAGGTGCTAGCATCTCTCTCATAATTCAGGCTGCTGTGTTGTAGATTCACATTTCTTCCCATTCATTTTCTCCTGTTTCCTGTACTAAGTGTGTGGCCATGTACACTGACACCTACAACTATATATATATATATATATATATATATATATATATATATATATATATATATATATAAAATATATATTTATATATGTATAAATAACTGACATTATTACCTACTAGCTACCAACTAGGCATGGCTGTTTCTTTTTCACACACTACTATTATAGAAAATCCACTAGATTTGAGCAGTAAATATACATGACATGCTTTGTACTACTACATCCTATATTCCCTTTTACATTCTATTCCTACTATTGCATGATATATTTATTGTAGCAATACCAATGTTCTTATATAAATAATGCGGCTTAGTGGTAAGTCCAGCGCAAAGCTACTGTTTCCAAGGTCCTGAGTTCGGGACTGATGAGTGGGATTTTATTTTGCTTTTGAACTGACTACAGGACCTGTCAATCACAGTGACTAAGGCACTTTTAAGCAGTTGTAACCAGGTTAGCGCTGGTTTGCGCGGAGCTCCCGCATGCACACTGGCGTTCAGCTCTGCTCACACCCGCTTACAACCGCTTTAACAGTGCTCTACTCTGAAGACACCCGCTCTATTTTCTTTGAAAGAAATGAAAATGGAGAGACAGGAAAGTGGTGAAAAAGGGTCACAAAGAGGGTAAGACAGTAGGGAAACAAGCTTGGGTTTTGCAGGAGGGATCTAGGTAAGGCCCATAGCTGCCCATTTCTTCATCAGCAACAGCTGTGCATATGTTTGTAATTTAGTGTGACATTTGAAACCTTCCACTCCTGAGAGAGGTGTCAAGACAACAATAATACTTGTTGTACAGCCAATTGTATTTGATAGTTTCCATGTCCAGCAGACATGTGTGCGGAATGGGCAGCTATGTATGGGGCGTAATATTTTTGTGGGTACAGAGTGCCCTTTTTTTTTTTTTTTTTTTTTTTTCAGGTGAGAGTGGTATGTCAGGTAAAGGAAGTTGGTTTAGCTGGGGAGGTAGGTTGGGTAGGTCAACAGACAAGACAAACAAGATGCATACAGGGGCGGTGTATGACACGTATGGGAGGGGTTACACAATTGACGGGGATGGATGTTTGGATATCCAGAGCCCATGAGCCCACAGATGGCAACAGTGGAACTGATATCCCCACCCATGGGCAGTTGCCACTGTTCCTTCACTGCCCAGGATGGGGCTGTGCTGGGGACTGTGTAGGCCGGGCAACAGGAATGCCCGTAAGTTGTGCCACCTGTGCCTCAAGCTGGTGTAGGGGCCCAAGAACAGATTCCTGGATCTCCCTATGCACCACAGTCCGGACGCTAAGGAGGTTGAGTGGTGGTTGTCCTCCGGCCACACTTGCAGAGGGGGGACGGGCCCCATCCCCTGCAACACTTCCACCCACAGGTGGCAAAGGGCCACTGGAGGAGGGTCCAGACTGGGCACTACTGCCAGGTGCACTTGCCAGCTGAGGTGGGAGAGGTGGGCCCGCTGGAACCCACCTTCCCTGTCGTCCTATGTTTTGCATTATGTCATGACAGTTTGGGTTAGTAACATACAATATCATTTGCAATTAGTTGTAACAGCATGCATTAGTATTCCCATTAACCAAACACCCAGATATTCACACCATTGAACAGCGAGCATAACACATGCATAATTTGAACAGCAATACACAGTCCAACAACATGCAGGGTTGATTGATGGCAACAGGCCATCAGGTTTGGATGTATGAACAGGGCAGATGCATCAACATACATGCAAATATGTATGACCCAACAGGACAAATGTCCAGGGGTGTTAATTGTGATTGCACATACCAATTTCACGTGGAATGGATTATATGTGGTTATAGGGTCGGGTGAAGAAAATATAATTAACACCTTCAAATACCAATACATATGCTGTACATTTCTAATAGCTGCAGATATATACACAGTACTGTTCTACCTACAGTTTCCTATGTGCTAACTACTTCAAGTTGGTGATAGGACTGTTACTGCTACATCAATATACATTTTATTGTTTTTCATACAAGTTCATATCTGGCTTTGTTCAGCTACATCATCCTGCTACATTTGCTTTATATAGCTATAGACAACTGTGGATGTTTGGTATTTCAGACAATCATACTATCTGCATATTGCAGACTGAGAGCAAAATATCCAGATTTTGGGATACACATTCCAAATGCAGCAACATTTTAAACACATTTCGCAGTTTGGTTCTGCTTGTCACATTCATTTCATTCTGTACTGACTGCAGTATACTTTATTCAGGGGTTATTACTACTTTATTGGTGGATTCATAACTCTTTCTCATACTCTCTCACTTGTTTTAATTTTACAGTTCAGGATGGTACTTACTTCTAGGCTTTATTGACATGGTTTACCTGTAGTTATTACAATCCTTTCCAACAGTCTCACTTCTGTCATGCTTCAATATTTCAACAGGGATATATTTCACACATGTGATTTGCTCATCTTCTGCAGTTGTACTTTTCAGCCTGCTGCAGGTTGTGTACTATTATATTACAGGTGGGACATCTTTATTTCAGACATTTTCATTTTTCTGTTTGGATTACAGACTGCAACACACTTTTGTAATCAAGCAATACTTGCAAACACTCTTACACTGTTACTTGCACATTTTATTACTTAGTGACTACACTGCTCTCTTTTGCTAACTGTCATACTTTTATATTTCTTTACAGTTACTGGGAGAGGATTACTGACCTGCCTGGTGGCACAACCGCACCAGCCTATCGCCATAGGCTCTGCGGTTCACAGAACGGACACCTGCAGCTCTAATATAAATAAAGTAATATTGGAATACACATCTCCATAATATCAGCTAGGTTAATTTCTTACATACATAATTAAATGTAACTTACTCAGTAGTGGGGCATTGGGCATTTTCTGGGCCTCCTGAATCCAAAGGTTCAGTTGGTCCTGCTTATGTCTCTTCAGGTCCGCATGGTGGTGATGGACCTGCTCACCAGTCCTTGGAATCCCTGTGGCACTGGTGAGATCATGAGCCAACCGGTCCCATGCCTCAGCCCTATATGCTTCCCACAAGACCTGGCCCTGCATGAGTTGGGCCTCATGATTGTGGACAAGGAGCCAGACCATATATCTGGACTCCTCAATGCCCCACCTCTGTGCTCAAAAGCAACTACCCTCACCTACTCCTGACATTCTGGCTGCAAGTTAGTTCTACAATTGGTTATGCTGTGTATTCCCACCTATGGGGCTTATATATGCCAATTTTCCTGCATTTATCTGTGATTGGCCATTTTGGAATTGTATCAGCTTCACAAAACCTGCTTTGTCATGCTCCACTTTCTATTCATTCCTATATATTTGCTATTACTGCATTTCTAAGTACAGCTGTCATGGCTTAGTGGTTCAGTACCTTGACTATGGTGCATGATATCCTGGGTTTGAACCTGGCCACTGCTTTTTATATTTTATGACTGTCTAGACAGGCTAGGGGGTGTGTCTGTGTAAAGGCAGTTTTGTTACAGCTTGCTCAACGTTGCCCGTCAGTTAGCTTGTTGGTGCGGTGCGCAGCTCCGCGCAAACAGGTTAAGCTGGTTTACACCTCATTTGGCTGTCAGCACGCATATTACGCTCAGCTCAGCTAGGGGCACGCAGTTTCAGTGTGTTAAACCACGGCTCACCTACGGACACTCATTTTGCACCTATTGAACCATTGCTCACCTACGGGCACTCATTTTGCACCTGTTAAACCACTGCTCACCTACGGGCAGATGCACTCAACTTGTTAAACTATAGCTCAGCTATGGGCACATCTGGCATTTGTTATTATTTTATCTCACATTTCTTCACAATAACTGGCCTATTTCATTACATTTTACATAAAATATAATTTTATATGTGTACATATGTGTCAGGGACTTGTTTCGTGCTTATTTCACTAAAAATAAAAATTGATGTTGTGGGGGCTCAAACCATGACTGCCTGCTCTTTAGCCAACATCTTTACTGCTATGCTATTGCTTTTTGTCTTAATTTGCATAGTTAGTTCTTATAAGTTTTTCCACTTACTGCTAACTGTGGCTGAGCTACGGGCATGCCCTCGCAAACAAGCACTCTCATGGGCAAACATCTTTACAGTTTAAAAAAATATATAAAACATGTTAATTTATATTTTTTTATGTTCATGGTCTGTGGGGGCATGTGTTGTGTTTATTCACATTTCCATGTACTCTGTCGTGTTGGTTTACTTTCGGCACTTTTATTCTTCTGGGGGCATGTCCACTTGCAGGGCTCGGCCTATGGACACGCCCTCTACTGTCTTCCACGGACCGTGTTAGCCTTAGGTGTGATTCAGCATGCCCTCATGCATATGCATGACATGCTGACGTCACACCGTTTAACTGCAGCCTCCGTGTAAGCCTTGTATCTCTTACACAGAGGCTTCGTGAATCCTGCCCAGAGTCTTTAAGAAAAGAAAGAAGAGACCCCTACAGTTTGGGATCAATGACTGAGAGCATGGATTGTGTAGTGAAACCTAGTTTGGAGGATTTGGAGGAGGGGACATAAGTGGTTAAAGCTTTTAATGTTGTATGCTCATACACCTCTGCATTGTCTGGAGGCTAGTGGGAGACAGTGTCATTCTTGATAAGTTCAAATAGTTGAGAGGCAAGTAGAAAGTCACCACATTACTTCAAAGTTAAACAGTTAGCTTTTATGATGTGTTTCAGTGCTGTTCATTTCTTGTGGAGAGAGTGATGAATAGCAAATGGCACTTTGGATGAACTGAATGGTTGATAGATTCCTTTTAGAGGTTCCAGCAATTAGAGGGGGACAGTAGTTTAACTGAGCCAGTAAGATACCTTTACCTATGGCATTTCCACATGGTCTGGATAGAAAAGGGCAGATCTATTAGCCCAAAATAGAAGATATTTGTTTTTTTGTCTGTGTGTAGTCCAGGTAGAGTTGAAAATGTTTCAAGGAGTCTAACCAACCCCCTAGGCATTTGCATAAAGTGACATTTTCAATAGTGTTTTTAAGATGAGCAAGGATTTGTAGAGGCCTGTATATACACATGAGCTTTTTTTCTAGTGCCATAAATCATTGTTTTTGTTTAAGAGGAGTTAAGCAGTAATTGTTCATCACTGACCCATTGAATAAGAGCATGCAAATTGGCCTGAAGTTTGATTTCAATAGAAGAAACAGAGTGGCTGGAATGGAAAAGGTTCATGTCATCAGTATACAGCAGGAGAAAAAGAATGTGTAAGTCAAAAGGAAGTTTGTTAATGTAGATAGAAAAAAAGATGTACCAGAGTAGATCCTTGGGGGATACCCTTCTGCACTGGAACTGATATAGAGGTCAATGAATTGAAATTCACTGAGAAGTGATAGTTACAGAGGTAGTCTTTGAACCAGGACAGTTTGTCATCAGTAATGCCTATTTTCCTGATACGGTCTGGGAGAACTGAATAACTGACAAGATCAAAGGCTCTGGTGAGGTCAATAAAAATGGCTACACTAATAAGGCATTTGCCCATACAAAGAAGAATGCTGTTGCTGAGTGCCCAGATTGCTGTGAATGTACAGCAACCAGACCAAATGCAATGCTGCTTTTAAGAGAAAGATTGTACTAGTTGATGTATTGAGTGAGTTGCAAATAAAGTAATTTTCCAGAATCTTTTCTAGGATATGGAGAATAAAAATGGATTGAAAATCATGGATTGGAGGAATTGGGTTTTTTAGGGAGAGGTTTTACGTTAACATTTTTCCAGATATTAGAAGTAATATTAAATATGTTACACAGGTTGTAGCTGTGTTTCAGTGGGGTTAAATGTTGTCTCTACTGTAATAAATATACCATGGGTGAAGGTATCTGTACCAGGGAGCTATCAAGTTTAATCTTTTGAAGTAGAGGGTGAATGTCCTTGGATTCTAAGCTTGATGCTTATGTTGAGACCCAGTATAACCCTCCCACAGAAGCCTCCATTTGTACTGCTGATGAAGAATATCTAGAGATGTCTTGGGACTCCTCCTCACACCACCATCACCTTCACTAGCCATGCTTGCCTCACCATCAATGACCTCATGAAAAATGGCATTGAGTGGTGCTTTAATGACTCCTCAAATGTTTCAGCCTTCATGCAATGATGGGCATCGCATATGCATGCTAGAGGAGATGAGCAAATACAAATTAAATACTGTAATTTTATGGTTTTAATTACATTTTAAACTGTTAAGCACAGCAGTCCTCCATCATTCTGTTTGTTGCTGAGATTTAATGCTCAACAGCCAAAATCAGATGGTAACAGTAGCATGACTAGTCAACATTACATCTATACACTGTAGAACTCCACCTCTCTTAATGTTCCTAAATGCTTTTTCCCATGCATTGGTCCCCTCAGTTTATGTATGGAATGATCTGGGTTATTTTCACTAGGGTAATATATAATTATTGACACTGAATGGGGTAGGTTAGTCCAAGCACTGAGAAGGAATTTGGCAAGGCTTATAATCGCCTCAAGACAAGGTGGCATAGTACTTACCTATGAACCAGTGTTTAACAAATGAGCAACATGTGGAGCACTTACTAATAACAGCATTAATTAGGTTACTGTTCTAAAATGTTGTTTTGAGTAACAGTTTTTGCTGCAATTTACCATGGATATCATTTAAGAAATTAAGACTTTACTGTGTAACAACCTCTTTCAATGAGGAAATGCAAGAATCATGGCTGTTTAAAGCTTATATTGAGGTATATTCCTTATAATGAGGCATACTTGAGATGCATAAACATGACAGTTTCCCAGCCCTTGTGATCTGGACTTCCTGCATGTGTAAAGGGCTTACCGCATGTGTTCTCATATGTGCCCAGCATTGTGTAAAATTCAGCACAATGTTTATCAAGTTCACTCATCATGCAAACTGAGTGATTCAGAAATAATAATGAGATGAGCCCTAATAATCACACTCATTCTGCTCAGAGGGGGTATTCTACATGATAAAAGCATGACTGGTGCCAGAGATTATTATCCGTCTATGGATGAGTATAACTTTGTTTGAATGCAGAAGTCTACTGTGAGCTCTTGTTGCTACATAATAACCATCTGCTTCAATAAGGTATGTTGCTCTCTTTAGACATATGTATCTCACACAAGCCTATAGCACCCTTTTTGTATATTTCCTGTTATCCCTCATAGCTCCTTATGGAGTCCATATCCATTCTGGGTCTGTCTTCTTTAACTAACTTAACTGACTTACTAGCTAATAATAGGCAGTTTTAGAAAGAGCAAGAATTTATAAACATCATGACACTAAGACTCTTAATCTGTGATGTCCTACAGTGGAGAAAATAATCATGGTTTGTTATATATTATTCATATTTTCAAATTTGTGCTCCTATTTTCAAAACTGAGTGACCTACATGCTGTTGAGGGGTATGGTGTGAAATACCCTGGTAGAAGACAGGAAAAAAATATTGTCAAGGCCCATTTATACCAAACTGTTGTGGAGATATTGCTAGTTGTTTGTAGTTATGAAAATAAGCAACATTTCTATATGTACTTAATATTTCAAAAATCAAGTGACTTAGAAATTACTGTATGGTATCAGATGTAACCTACAATGCTGTTGAAGAAAACTGTATTTGAAATTTGAACTATAAGTTGCATATCTTGAGAGATGTTCAGTGTATTCATACATTTAAGCATGTTTTTCATATTTCTGAAAATATCTCAATAAACTTGCAGTCAGAGAGGAATTTCTTGATGTCATGTGAAAGCTTATGTTAGGTTAACAAAAATATTCTAACAATATATGTTTAGGTTGCACAGTTTTCAAAATAGTAAAACTTGTTTTTGAAAGTTTTGCAAAAGTATAATTCAGGGTTTGTGTGAATTATTAATATATTACAGTATTTATGGAAACCCTATGAATTTACCAACTATTATCACTGTAAATAATACTTATTACTGACAACATTGCTATAAACAATTTAAATATTTTTATTGTTCACATATTATTTACATTTATTCATCTTATGTGTTTTAAGTTGATTTTAAAAAAAATGATCTGGAATGCAAGGATATACATAGGTTGCTAGAGGTGTCATTTCACACTACATAAGTGTTAATGAGTTACATGCTCAATCAAATTTTTTTTTTCTGTGTTCATTATTTACTGTAAGGCCTAGAACTGTTCAGTTTTTCTCAGTGTATCTGCATATTTACTGGCCAAAGCTAAATGATGGGGGTACACTGCAGGTATAGTATGATTCAGTTATGTTACTGTGTATTGTACCAACACTAAAGTGTTTCATACAGCATTGCAAAATTGTGTATCTTACACCTATACGATTTCAGTTTAGAAATTCTATCAATGTTGTAGCAAATAACCATTGTGCTTGTTAAGTTGTGTTTGTTAACTTGCAGTCGTGTGCTGGTATTTTCTGGTGAGGAAGGAGGGAATTGTGCTTAGGACACAGTTGATGGCTAACATTTAAGTTCAAGATTGTTTTTTAGTTACATGTATTTTACTGTCATGCCCTACTAAAGTGTAGCAGCTGGACTGTTATAGTATGCATTTTGGGATTTGTAACCCATGTGTGAGACCACAGCTATTAATTCCAGTATTTTCAATATCAAAGGAGATGTGCTGAAGAAACCAGCACAAAAATCCAGATCCACTTGTATGCCAAAGTTTATATAGTTGGGTAATGAGGTGGTACCTGTTGCTTCCCCTCTGCTGACTGGCCCATCTGTACCTGCCTGGTGTGAAGTTGTGGCCAGAGTAAACTTTGTGGGTGGACAGTGCTGAAATTGCAAATTATAGTCTGGCAGTTGGCCTACAGGATAAAGGAGCTGTTAATAAACTATTTAGTGTGGTCGTGTGGTGTAAGGTTTGGTTCCTTCGGCCTCCATTGCTTAACTGAGTGACTCAGAGCAAGTTAATTAACCAGGCACCATTCCTGGGCTGAATCTGAAATGGCCCATGGAAATCAGTGCTCTACCTTGAAAAACAAATGCAAATAAATAACTAAATTAATTATGCATAGTGCTCTAGAGAGTGACTTATATGAGCCATGCTGCAACCCACAGAGTACAGGCCACAGCACAGGGTGAATGGGAAAATGTGGTAGGCTGTCTACTGAACTACCCTCTCATGGAGATGGAGGAGTGTTGGGCTCACTTTACCCCTCACAGAGTTACACAGTATGGTGTTGGATGTTGGGACAGCGATGGACAGGCCACAGAGAACTTCCACTGATATTGATCAATAAATATTGTTATATTATCACTTTCTCAGCCTGTTTTGCCTGTTAGTTACAATGCAGTTTATAATGTACGTGTCTCACTTGTGTCATATAGGTACATAACTAGTATATCCACCAAGGAGGCTAGCAGCAAGCACAACCAACTCCCGAAAGAAAGCCAAGAAGTGTAGAACTGTAAATATTTTATTAATTCAAATAGTTTAAGCACCAGATTGTCACACTGCTTTTCGTCCAACAAAGATCAAAATGGAATTTTTCAGAACTAAAACCACAGTGCCAGGAATGGATATTTATATACATAGCCAATCCAGTACAAACCAGTTAAGTAATTAAATAATTAAATAATATAATATATTTAAAGGTATAGACATAAAATGAATGTGAATATCAAAATTCAAAGCATATAAACATAAAACAGTTCTGCAACATCATTTTAAAAACACAATACCTAGAAAACTTAGACCATAAAACTGATCTAAATATTATGAACAAAAATTATATATGCAGTTGTGTTAAAACAATAACTAAAACCATAAAAAAGTATTTTACAGCTTGGCAGCTTTTTTTTTTAAACGGGGGACAATAGAGGCATTGCAATTGATACCAGGTGTATGAGTAGCCCCAAATCTATGTATCCAAGCTTGTTCACTGGCTTCAAGGAAATCCTTCCAAGGGACATCTCTAGGGTTAATGTGCACTTTTTCTAAAATGGAAAATAGAAAAAAATAAAATTTGTACAGAGAAGGAATGCCTATAAAGGGCATTATTGTCATTATATTTTCAGATATTATAGTTGTTGTCATTAATACACTTTATTAATTGCCTCTTGGTTTTACCTACATAAAATGCTGAACAAGTAGAGCAAACAGCTACATAAACTAAGTCCTTATTGGAACAATTCCCATCATGTGTGCATAGATAATAAATCTTAAAGTCATTGTGCAGATGAATAAATTTTTTGTCAGAGATGTATTTGCACTGATTACACCTACCACAATTAGTAGTCCCCCCTGGTGTTCTTAGAAACATTTTGAAATTTATCAGTTTCTAATATATTTTTGATGTTACTTGCCCTCTTGAAAATTAACTTGGGTATAAGTCCTACTATATTCTTTATTCTATTGTCATTTGTCAAGATATCCCAATTTTTATGAATAACGTGTTTGACCATATAGGAACCAGCATTCTCCATTCTCTTACAGAGACGGAGGAGTTCTTCGGCTCACTTAGCAGTACCAACCCTCAGAGATTTACACAGTGTGGTGCTGGATGTTAGGAAAAAGATGGATAAGCCACAGAGAAATTCAACTGATGATGACCAAGGAATATTGTTGTAGTATCACTGTCTCATCCTGTTTTTTGCCTGTTTGTCACAATGCAGTTTATAAAGTACCTGTCTCACTTGTGTCATATAGCTACATCTGTCATACATGTGCAGCATCTATCTGAACAAGGTATGGGCAGGGTTATACTTCAAGATCATATATGTTTATAGTTGTAATGACGTTATTTGCATGTCTTGTTTCGATGCAGGATCATACTTACACTGAATATGTTTTCTTATGGTGTATTCACAGATGAAACTTGACTGCCACCAGCGCTATGGAACTACCCTGTCTGAGGTTGGAGGATCATTAATCCCTGATGATGATGGTAAAGATGCCATAACACACTCAAGGAAGCAGAGTGTTTTGCTGGACATAGGAAGTGTGGCCTCAACATCATCTTCTAAGACTATGAACACAGTCGGTATGCCTGTGCATGCCATGGACACACTACCATCTGAGAGTGGACTGAACAGGATGATGTTGACACTGTAGATCAGAGAAGCATGTTGGCTCCCAGTAGTGGTATACCTGAATATACCCTTAGCAGTCATGGGCAGGAGATTCCACACAGTGGAAGTGGTACTGCTGTTCATTGGATATATGGATACCACCCTTTCCTTGAGGTTGGTATGTTAGTAGCTGTCACCAGACAGATGAGCAGGGCCATTATGGAGGCACATGTGAGTTCCACCAGAGCCTTATAAGTGGTTGTGAGGATGATCCAGGTTGTGCATACTGGTATACCTGAGTGCATGAATGTTATGTATAATTCATTGAACAGGATGAATCATATATTGGAAAATGCAGTGCCTACAATGGGTCATCTGTCAGGGGTGAGGTGTCCATCCTTTTGGTTAGTCATCTGTGACATCCTCAAGGTAACAATTAATATGACCATTGATGAGGGAGAACCATCTCCCACAGTGCTAGCATGTCCACTACAACATCAGTTGCAGGAGAAGCTTCCCCATGGTCATACTTGTCACCCTGCTGACACATTATTCAGCAGATGCTGGTCATGCTCAGGTTGCACAGTGTTATCTTGCCAAGGTATTGGGACAGCTGGTGACTTCTGGAAGAGCATGTTCTCATGGGTGGAGGCATATACAAGAAGGTGAACCATCTGCCTATTATGTACTGGACCTGTCCAGTAGTCCACAATGCAGTTCTGCACTACATGCTGAAACTGTGTCCCTGCATATACAGAAACACACAAACAAACATGCACAAAGACATGCACACACACACACACACACACACACACACACACACACACACACACACACACACACACACACACACACACACACACACACACACACACACACCATGACAGACCCATTCTGCTCTTCCACTGACCCTGGAACTTCCCATCATACCATTTCAGACACTTCCTTTAAGAGCACTTTTTTTATTTGTATGCACCTCTGTGCTCCCACTCACACACTCCCTGTGAAAAACTCCTGTAATTTCTTCGCCACCTGTGACTGGGTGATCTGCACATATATTGTAAATGATATCCTGAACATTACAGACCACCTGATAGTTGATGGAGAGATACCCTTTGTGGTTCATGTACCTCCTTACCAATTTACCAAATGGGGTGATTTTTCAATGTGCAAACTGTCTCTGCCCCCCTGCACCTCTGAGAAGTGACTATAGTAAAGAATTCCTGCACACTGTTTGTTCTGTCTTCTGGGGTATGTGGAAACCACATACGATCCCCCATATGCTGAAACATGGCATCAAGAAACTGGTGGAATGTTCTTGAGGCAGATGCCTGAGATCCTCCTTTGTGTCTCCACTGGTCACTGTAAGGTCTCTTTAATATGTAAAGCCACACAACTCCTTCTATCCTCTAGGATGGGCACTCTACCACTTCTGTTGGGCTGCAGATAATAATGACACATCCAAGATTTCCTGCATGGTGTCCATGTACACGTGGTACTGATCTATTATGCTGGTGTCATGGAGGGCATGAAATGTTAAGAGTGGTCAGAATACCTGACACCTCTGAGGGCATCATCATACACCATCAGTTGCAACAGCTGCTATAAGAACCTCTTGCACATGCAAGTGTACAATAGCTGCCTGCAGCATCCCCTATCATTGTACAGTAGCTTAAAGTTTCTGAACATGAACATCTGGCTATGTGCACTTCTGATGTAGGCATAACATTGTTACACAACATTAAAACATGTTTGAATCCCACCATCATGTTTTTGTCTAATTATCATAACCATCACTTTAGTATGCAGTCATTAGCACATATCACAGTTAGCCATGTGATTTCAGCAGGTTCCTGTTACGAGAGCGAAGATTCCTTTAGGCGAATACAAAGACGTCAACCCGTACTGCGCAAAGTACGTAAACAGCAAAAGTTCAAAACTGCGAAGTTCAAAATGTTGATTTGTTTTGGTTGGCTCGTCTGCGGTATAGCTTCGTAAGGTAAGTGTGCGATAGATAGGAATCTAGTGTTAGGATTTGGGTTAAGGTAAGTACATAGATAGGTAATGTATGTAAGAGTTACTGTAGTGTTAGAAGTAGGTGTTTTTTAAATGTATGTATGTGTTTTATTTATTTTGTTTAGGTGTATGTGTGTAGTTAAAGTGTGCGGTAGTTACGGACCTTAGGGTTAGGGAGGGGTTAAGGATAGTGCATAGTTAGTTGTGTATGTAGGGATTAGTATAGTGTTGGAGGTAGGTTTTTTTTAAATGTATGTATGTGTTTTATTTATTTTGTTTGGGTGATTGTGTGTAGGGGAAGTGTGCGGTAGTTACGGAGCTTAGGGTTAGGGAGAGGTTAAGGAGAGTGCATAGATAGTTGTGTTTGTGGGGTTTAGTGTAGTGTTGGAGGTAGGGTTTTGGTGCTTTACTTTAGGTTAGAAGTAGGGTTTGGTTAGTGTATGTATGTGGTTCATTTATTTTGTTTGGGTAGGTAGTATGTAGCGGGTGGTGGGGTTGGCCGACTATGATAGTTCGGTATTTTTTTTTCGTGGTTTAGTGCGCTCGGGATTTTCGCGGTTCACGGTATAGGGGTTGATGTTTTGGTATTTGCACATAGGGTTTTTTGCTTTGGCAATATAGACCCTATTTCAGCTGGCCACATAATGCAACTGTGTTTTTTGAATTACACAAACCTTGTGCATGTCGACTAATTGTGCAAATTATTTTAGCACAAAGAGGACAATGCTTATGAATCTGGCCTTTATATATATATATATATATATATATATATATATATATATATATATATATATATATATATATATACATATATACACACACACACACACACACACACACACACACACACACACACACACACATATATATATATATATATATATATATATATATATATATATATATATATATATATTATATATATATGAGAAAGTGGATTCTGCTGATAGGGATGACTGCAATTAGAGATACAGACAATAGGCAAGGGGGGCTGCAATGTATTGGAGGAAACTGGCAAAAAAACTAAGGTATTGAGAGCAAATAACTAGAGAGGGAAAGATGATAGAATGAGAATATGCCAAGAATTTATTTGGATGGAAAGTTAGAGATTGCCTTCCCTATCAAGGATTGATATCAGAGTATAGGCAAAGGGAAAAAAATGGGGTGGTCCTGAATGCAAGACTACCACTGGTAGACTTTTTAGTAGAATCTAGAATAGAAGATGCCATTAAAAAAGGAATAATTTGTACAGAATATAAAATATCACATGATTACTATAAGAATCAATGAGAGGAGGTTAGAAAAGATTGGGAAGAGAGACTGGATAAGCAATTCACAAGGAAACAATGGAAAGATATATGTATGTCTCCCAAATATGCAACAAAGTCTACAAGGTTTAGGATGTTTGTTTGGAAATATTTACATAGATACTTTTATACCCAAGTAGACTCCAGAGAATTTTTCCTCAGGTAGACCGCAAATGTTGGAGGTATAACGGGGAAGAAAGAGGTACTTGGGAACATATGTTCTGGGAGTGTGGTGGATAGGCTGACTTTAAGGAGATACACTGTTGGAGATGCTGTGTGGGCACATTCGTGTGATGAGGAAGATGATTTTTCTGAGCTACGATAGAGAATAGGAATTGCCTAGGCATGGTAAGGCCTTGATGTGTCTAATTATGGTGGCTGCCATAAAAGCAATTACTAGAAAATTGAAAACAAAATCTAAACCAACTACATTAGAAATAGTGAATATAGTAACAGAAATAAAACAATTGGAACTGAGATCTTTAGAAAAGGGTAGGAGCAAAGACATGCAGGTAGGTGCATGTGTGAATGGGTGTGCCTTTGTTGAAGGTTGGGCGTCGGGCTGGCACCTCGGCACCGTAAAAATCTACTGCCAATCATAAGCGGACCGGCGTTCCACTGTGGTGACCCCTAACTGGGAAAAGCTGAAAGATAGAAAAGGGTAGGAGCAAACTACATAGGAAAAATGGGAATTGTAGGAACAATGCATACAGGAGAGGAATTAGGTTTAAAAGAAGGCAGGACTTAAATAAGTCATGCAATGTTTGACTGAAAATGATTAGGTAGATTATAAGTGATGTATAATGTTTGCAACTGGGAGTGTGTCAGTATGTTTTGTGATGTAAAATGCATGCAACTAGGATTGTATTCCTGTGGTTTGTTTTCATTTATATAAATGTATGATTGCTTATGTTATAAGTGATGGCTTAATAAAGATATTTCTTATTTAAAAAAGTGGGAAGAATTGAATAATTTATTCAATGTTGCTTAGATTGTATAATATCTAGCAATACATGTGAAGTATGTTTGTTTATGTTAATTTGTAAATACAGTTTGATTACTTTTGTATGAATGTAAAGTTGCCTATGCTACAAGTGATAATTCTATAAAGGTGTTTAAAAAATATGGAAAAACATTTAATTTTTCTTTAGTTGTACTGAACATAGGTTAAGTACTAATGCTGTTGTGCTGCCCGCCATCCAAGATTTCAGTTTATTTATTTATTTTTTCTTTCTTTCTTTCTTTCTTTGTCTTTGTTTACTGTGAAATTCTGAGTGGGTAATACCCATTTTCAGAGAAGGCCCAGGGAGAAAAGCTCCATTTGCTTACATTGCATTACACTAAGTTCCAGTCAAACGCAGAGTAAATACATTTGTATTTACATTTATACACAAACAGTAGTCACATTTAAATATTCTAAGATTTTACAGAGGTGGAAGTTATTAAAAAGAAAGCACAGAGAAACTGGATTAATCTAGCATGATTTCACAAACATTAATATAAATATGACCAGGCAATATTACATGTCTGTAGGAGTCATTAGGCTGATCATTGAGAAATACATGGAGACATGACTATGGCTCATAAAAGATGCCGAAGTACTTGCATAACCTGTACAATAATACTGACCTCACTTTTAATGTTGTAAATGTGGTATCACGAGATGCATCAAAAATGACATAAATGAAGAATACAAAAGAAAAGGTCAAATTAAGATTTGTGACTCCATCATTAAAGATCTAGGGACAAAGTCTTGTGAAAATTAAAAAGGTACTTTTATCTTTCTCTGCCAGTGTCAAAAAACTTATTTTACTGCCCATCTAATTCTCATAATCATGATATCCAATCACACCAAGGAGATCATTACCAACTTATACCTCACTAATCTGCTGCATTTGCAATACTGTGCTGTGTTTTGTGGTTTTCAATCAAAGCCAGCTAAAAAAACATGAAAAGGTAGCTCTGCTTGCAAGAAAATAACCTATGGTAAACAAAATGGCTAAATCAATGAGCAAATGTATGATCCAATTTTTTTGGCAACCTGTTCCTGGAAAACAACATTTTGTGACCTAACAGTAGACAAGAGAACCTAATTGCCAATAATAAAATAACCAATAACAGACCAAAACACTGCCACATACACTTATACAACCACTACACAACAGCTTTCAATGTTATGGAATAAGCTTCTTCATAAAATCAGAAATACATTAATAAGCAAAATATGTGGCCCCCATTAACTTCTATCAGAAGTTATCTTGATGTGTGTGTGTGTGTGTGTGTGTGTGTGTGTGTGTGTGTGTGTGTGTGTGTGTGTGTATCTAATAACATATATGATATTATATTATATTATATTATATTATATTATATTATATTATATTATATTATATTATATTATAGTATTAGTATATTATATTATATTCATGAATACTGAATACATTCCAGTCAACTCATAGAATGTCACCCAAAAACAAAGACAATCAATTTAAAGAAAACTATGAAATGAGCTTTAACATGGTTAATGGGGGTGGGGTGGGTGGGTGGGGGTCACATGACAAAGAACATGAAAAGTGTACCAGAACACACATATTCTAAGTTGTACTTTAACCTCTCCAGTAGCTGTACATTTTTGTTATTGTTTAACTGATGGGAGAAATAGTTAGAAAGAATTGCTGTTTTACCTGCAAAAAAGACAATTGAAATACAGACTCTGAAGCTAGAATACAGCCCTCATTGTCTGCCAGGGTTTACAGCAGCATGTGAATTACACAGGAGGATAACTCCAGGAAGTTAGAATGCAAGCATAATTCCAAACGGCCTGGCTATACCCCTATAGGCAAATAGGCAAAGAACCACTGGTTATTTTAGTTAGGTGAAACTTGTGGGTGTATGTACATTAAAATGTTAAAGTTCCTATATGCAGGGATCAGCTAGGGAGGTCAAAAGTTTAGTTTAAATTGTGTAGCTATGCCTTGAGCTATTTTTATTCAAAGAGTGACTTGAAGCACTTTAAGGGACCTAAGGCTAGGTTTGTGTGTGTGTGTGTGTGTGTGTGTGTGTGTGTGTGTGTGTGTGTGTGTGTGTGTGTGCACCAAGTTTTATTTAGGGAACTTATATGCATATGGGTATAACCTTTATAAAGGTGCATTTTCAATTAGTTACTTAATAAGTGGATTTTTTCGGTACACTGACTAATGTGGTAGTGTTTTTCGCAAGGTTCTGTGGACCACATGGCTCTAGCATCTAACTTTAAGCAACAGCACAGCCAAAAGTAGTACATGCTGGTTGGGTATATGATATTTGGGGTGATTAAAGTTGGACAAAGGTAAAGCCATGATCATGGCATAAACAAGAAAGTGGGTTGGCCTGGGCTTAATACTTAGAGCCATACCAGCTGTCTTTATTTATAGAGATCTAGCTCCATCTGCTCCTGATAGGTAACACTAACATGGCTAACAGACCTTGTTGTATGGTTACCTGTGTTGTAGCTGATTGTATTAACATCTCATTCTTATTCTTAGCAGACTGCTGAGCAGTCACTAATTTAGTGTTTTACATTTTTGTGGATTGTATAGCTGGGTGAAGATATACTTTATTAGGGATGAGCCAGTGATTACTGATTAAAAATGAATATTCAGGCATAGATTGTGCTTGTGGCTAAAATATACCATTCATTTTCAGACATTAAAGTATATCCCTTGAGGCAGTGGACCAGACCATACTGTTCCTTTTATCCTGGCAGTCATTGTTGTTAGGCAAAGCCTGTGGTATACTACTAATTAAAGATCCTTTGTGAAGAGACCAGCTAGGGGACCATGAGTCTAGCTTAAATTCTATGACTATAGCTAGAGCTAATCTTATAAAAAGTATCACTGTGTGTTATAAGGGGCCTACAATTCACTGCATGTCAGTTTTTACCTAGGGATCTCGCAGATGAATGGGTTACACAATATAAAATGAAATTCTCTTAGATTGTAATACTCATTAGCAGAAGTAAAGATGTCAAAAAGCCTGGAGAGATATTCCATAATAAAACAACAATTATACCAATGATGTTTATGTATATAAGACCAGAGTGGAAAAAATGGTTACCTTTCCATGTAAAAAAGTCTGGCAAATGACTAGGTCTTTTAGAAAATTCAGAAAAAACTGCTTCTAGTCAGATTTGTCACTGTAGTTCTTTCTGTTCCCATTTGTAAGTCTTGTAGCTCTTTAGTTGTCCATAATCCCCTATGCCAATGATGTGAACTGAAAAAAGATGAGATAGATCTGAAGAAGCATAGGCTTTTTAGAACGCTGAGCAGTTTATTTCATGTGAAGGCAAGAAAATGGACAACCCTCATCAAAACTCACACTCCACGTTCCTAAGCACCCTGGAAAATATTAGGGTCCAACCTAACACTCTTATACTGGGAGACTTCAACTAGCCCTCCGTTAACTGGAAAAAATACTCATGTACCAATACACATGCCCAACGTTTCTTGGAATTCATTAATTCCAATGCCCTGGACCAGCTTGTCCTTACCCCAACTAGAGGTAGCAACATCCTTGAACTTGTTATTACTAACATGGGCGACCGTTGCTCTACACCAGTAGTCAACTCCTCCCTGGTTAGATCCGACCACAAACTAATCACCTTGGAAATCCACATCCCTCCCACCCCCGACCCCATGCAAAGGCAACCACCATGAAAAACTTCTCCAAAGCTAACTTTGGGCTCCTAAAAACAGATGAGGCTAACTTCACTGCACCCATGCAAATGGAGAATTGTTGCATGACCGCCAAATCATACACCAATGCACTGTATGAACACATACACAAATGCATGGATCTTGCCACAGCCAATAGAACCAAGATGCTCTCCTCCAAAAATAGGAAGCCAATCTGGTGGTCCCCTGCCATAAACAAACTCTTCAACAGAAGAAGGAAACTGATAAGGTGAAGTCCCAAGACTGGAAAAACTCCCTCATCATCTTCAACAAAAAGTTGAGATCCCTCATCAAATCCTCTAAAGCTAGCTATGAAAACAGAATTGCAGCAGATAGTAAAGACAACAACAAGGCCTTCTATAGTTATGTAAAGAATTTCCATGGCAATACCCATATTTGCTCTGAGCTACTGCACAATGGCACCTCCTATAACGAGCCAACAGCTATTGCCAATATACTGGCCGACAGATTCAGTGCCAACTTTACCCCTCTCTCCCCTCCCAAAGGACCTATCACATTAACAGTAGATTGCCAGGCACCCAGTATTACTGTTGCACAGGTTAAAACAGCACTGTCCAAATCCAAGAATACAGCTTATATGGGACCTGACAATATCCCTGGCTGTGTTCTAAATGAACTATAGAGTGAACTGGCACCTCACCTGTGTGCTCTGTTCAATCACAGCCTCACCTCAGGCTTTGTCCCTACCAAGTGGTACACTGCTACAGTCATCCCACTCCAAAAAGGAGGAACAACTACAGACTCTGGGAACTATCACACGATTAGCCTAACAAGTCTGATATGCAAAGCTATGGAACACATCATCATGGACCTAATAAACAATGATATAGGGAATCTCCAAACTCTGGATCCCACACAGTTTGGTTTTATAAAGGGTAGGTCATGCCTGCTCAACTTGGTCAACTTCTGTGCATCAGTCACCAGAGCTGTGGATGAAGGTAAGGTGGTTCACACAGCCTACCTTGATCTGGTCAAGGCCTTTGATACCATTCCCCACTCAGGAATCATACAAAAACTCAGTAAGCTAGGCATCAACCCCTATATCACTAGGTTTGTTGCAAACTGGCTTACAGATAGAACACACAGTGTGAAAGTAGCTGACTCCAAGTCAGACTGCCAACCAGTCATGATAGGAGTCCCATGGGGTTCAGTCCTGTTTGGTATCTACTTCTCTGAAGTCCAGGCCAACACAAAGGGACTCTGGCTAACAAAGTTCACAGACGATTGCAAGTTGGGAGCTATTATTAACTCCCCAAGTGATGTTGACATCCTACAGAAAGGCCTCACTGAGACCAACGACTGGTGACAGAACCATGGCCTTAAGCTCAATGCCAAAAAATGTGTTGTCTTCCCCTTTAAGGAAAAAACCCAGTACCCATGAATTACCATATTGATGGTAGTCCACTGAACACAGAAGGCATTATAAGAGATCTGGGAACACAGGTTGACAGCAACTTCTCTTTTGACCACCACATTACCACTATAGTCAGAAAGTCCTTCTATGTGGCACATCTCATTACTAAGGGTTTTGCATCCAGGAAGAAAGAGGTCATTGTCTCCCTCTACTCTTCCCTCATTAAGCCAATCATCGAGTACAATGTCCCATTTGGCATGTACCTCTCTAGACACCCGCAATAACTGTAGAGGCTGCAAAAGTACCTCACAAAGAGGATTCCAGGCCTTAAACACTTGTCCTATATGAACATATTTAACTATTCTCTGGCTCATATCGCCTACTGAGCCATGTCTGATCCAGCTCTGTTAGAAATGCTACATCTAAAGAAATCTCAGTCCCTCCACCACACGCTTCAGAGACCTCAACCTCATTACCACAACCAACAGAACATGGCGGAGGGACAGGTTCATAACCCAGAGACTGCCCATGCTATGTAATAGACTTCCCATACATGTCAAGTGGAGCACCTCACTGGCCCTATTCAAGAGAAATCTTGGTGAGTGGATGGAAAATAGAAAATTCACTCTGGGGATCACTCCAGTGGCTCTGCTTGAGAGAGGCACTGGGAACTAAGGTCAGGTGGCACAATGCCAGGGTAACCCTATGGGCTACGCTTTTAAAGGTTCCAGGACCATTAGCCTAGTACACATCTATGAACCTATGAAAATGACTATTTCCAAGTGGTTGTCTCTGTACCCAACACAAGATGGAAATTCCAGGTAGGGTCAAAGTGCATTCCACCAGGGCTCTGTCTTTATTTGTGGCTTTTTGGAAAGGGTTCGATTCTAGAGGTATTCTAGAGACAGCATCTTGGCCCCTGTGCATACCTTTACAAAGCACTGTAAACTATATACCTTCTCCACATCTAGGACAGGCTTTGCTATGACCATTCTCCAGGGGCACCTGGACCCTCATCCTTCTTCCTTCAAGTCAGTCTAAACTATGGTAATGTACTCATATAGTACAGGCTACTGCAATAATGATCATAATAAAGAGCACAGGACATCAGTGGAAGTAAACTTGCTTTAACAGTAGATGCTGGAATGATCATTATTGCAGTAGCTGTTGCCTCCTTTCCTAGTTCCTCTTATTTTTGTATGCTTTTATTGCTAGATGAGGATATATATATATATATATATATATATATATATATATATATATATATATATATATGTGTGTGTGTCTGTGTGTCTGTGTGTGTGTGTGTGTGTGTGTGTGTGTGTAGCTTATAAATATATATATATATATATATATATATATAGAGAGAGAGAGAGAGAGAGAGAGTGATTTAGATATATGTTTATATGTATGAATAATATGAAGTCTGAAACTTAAATGTATGCCATTATTCCATTACTTAGTATCTTCAGTCATAAGAAGTTTGTCAGAAAACCATGTACTTAATAAGGAACACAACCAACATACATGGCAAAAATCTAGACATTCTGTGAAAACCTGGGCTGTTCAGACTTATGGAAGGTTGAGTGTAAACATAAAGGCCTGTTACACTTCCTTTCTGAAAGTGCTCACTAAGTATTTTGTGGCATTGTAAGCTGGTAAAACACTTAGTTTTTTTTTTTCATTTTTCACTGTAACTTGTAGTACATGGAACAGGTAATGCTCCAGGCAGGCAACAGTGACTCTTAGCTCTATATGTCCAAAAGTTGCTACTAGGCAACAGACCAGTTTAACTATTCGAAGCCTCACCAGTGTCCCTAGTACACCCAGTTAGGTACTCTGGATTTCATCTTGGATAAACGTGAAGCTTCCTATACACTTGTATACATTTTATTTGAAGATAATGATGGATGTGTTTTGCTTTGGAGGAAATGAAAGTTTGTAGCAATAGCTTGAGATTCGTTGATGGAGAGAGTCCTGTCATGTCAGCAAGTCTTGTTTATGTTGCAATATAGATATATGCCTCTTGACCTTGCATTTTTATTACAGCAAGTCTTGCAAGCATGTAGTAGATTAGGCAGGACTAGGACTCTGTAGGACATAATGAAGAGACAAAAGGTTTTTAGATTATCTAGGTAATGAAGAGGAAGTCCTACCCAAGTGTTTTGTGAGAAACCTGTTTTTTTTATTTATCCTTTATTGACCAGGTTAGTCCCACCAGGCTAGTAGCTTCTTTTCAGGGAATACCCATTGTGATATTTATAATACTAAGATAAATATGGCCAGGGCATTGAGAAACTTCATCTATGCTTTTCAATATGTGGTATGGGATGTATTGACCCTGGCACCACAAGCTTGAGTGAATAAGACTGCCTTGGAGGATCCAAATGTCTTCACACAATTTTATAATGGCTCCAAGCTTGCAATCATCCATGATCCTCATCAACTTTGGTCTTTAATATTATATTTGCCATCAGAGAAATAAACGTGGTCCCAAAACACAGTGAAGTAATACCCTACTGGTGTCATTTCTCTCGGAGGATAGTATATCATCAGCACCAATATAATAGTGTCTACCTGTAACCTAATTCACAATTCAGTGGATTACAGAGGGTTTTATATTTATTTTGACCACTTTCTTAATGATGCTGGAGTGGGCCATAATTTCAAAAGCCTTAGTTAACCTGAGTAAAGTCGTGTACATGTAGTTATGTTACTCTTTTAAAGAAGTCTGATAGGTTTACTAGGCTCAATATACCTTTCAGAAAGCCTAAATGGTTAGTGTTTCAGCAGTGCAGACTCCTTATCTTCCTATTGGTAAGGCACATAATGATGCAATCCATTAACCTACAAATGATGCTGGTAAGACTAACAGATCTGTAATTGCCAGAGTCTGTGCTGGGACCTCACTTTTGCATGGAACTATTACAGCTGTTCTCCAGGCAACTGGAATATATCCATTGGAGGGGTTGTGGATGAATTGTTTAAGGAGGAAGTCTGATAAGAGGGATCTTTCATATTTACAAAAATGTGACCCCCCCCCCTCATTTTGCTAAAGTATTTAAATCTAGTGATATAATGAATTCTGTTTGTTATTATGAAGTCTGTTTCTAGCACTTCACCTTGTGCTATTAAATTGTCTCTGATATTGTACCAGTGTTATTCCTGGTCTGCCAGTCCAGACTCCAGATCTGTGTACTTTCTGGTTGGTTACTTGTTTTGATTGTTCACAGGGGTGTTTTAGCTTATTACTGGATGTCTCATACTTGCTTACAGCCCAGTTTTTTATCTGGGTCAATGGAAGTGGTACATTTTGTGTGGGAAAGTGTTTTAGCACCTACTCAGAGGTGATTACCACAAGGGGTATAGACGGATTATTTTGTAATGTGAAGGTATGGAGGTAACAGAAGAGAGATGCTATTATTTGCAAGAATGTTAGTTATCACCATGGTCTGAATTAGTTATACCTCCTGAGATAAACTTGATGCAATGCTGGATATTATTTCTGAGATTCTTAAAGTGTTGTGGTTATTCTTTGCTGGCATAGCAACGTTTATCTTGCAATTGCATTTGTATGCTTTAAACTTAATCCTTACAAAAGGAAAATATACCACAAGAGGACATAGGCCAATTAACCTTAACACTACTATATAACCGAATATTAATGTAGGTCATAAGAAACAGTGGTAGCCCTTTTTCCTCACAAGTGTAGTCAGCAAGACCAGATTCAGATGAATTACCATAGCATAAAATGCAACTTTTAAACCAGCACTTACATAATCTAATACACAAAGATAAGTAACAATAAAACAGTCATCTTCCTGATGCTGTGGGACTTTTTCAAGGTAAATTTGGTAGCAGAGTTCAAGACTAGTTAGTCATGTCACAGATTAGCACACAGCAAAGCAATAGTATTTTCAAATGCAGCAGTTTAAAATAAACCGTAAGATCATGCAGACCAATTAAATGTGACATTAATATTTCACCAACAGTAATGTAGACAAGAAACAACAACACTAGCCCCTTCTCTCACAAGATTGGGGCTAGACATCTAGTTCAGTTTGAAATGTAAAATGACTGCCACACAAAACAGAGTTTTGAATCAGCACTTGAATACTCTGATATATAAAATAAATAAAAGTAGAAGTTCACTTCACAGATAATGTGGAACTATTTTCAAGTCAATTCCAATAACAGAGTTCAACACAAGGTGATCATTCTGGAGCCCAGCAAAGACAAGCAACAGTGCCTGCAAACACAACATGTGGTGACACTTGATGTTTTTAAATGGTTGTTTTTGTGAAATCACTGTCTGGCATGGATTGTTGGAAAAGGTAATTGTTGAAAGGTTTAGAATGTTTGCTGCTAATTACTTTCATATAATTTGGAAATGAGACAAAAAGTGTTCTGTGAGGCTTCAAGGCACAAGCAGCAGCTGAATGCACTATGGATAAATAGTACCTTCCTTTTAGAGGTAAAGTTTTGTTACTAGGGATATGTGATTCACAGCTTTAAGTCAGAATTGATATATACAGTTGGATAATACAATTGCTGATAGGAGTTAGTGCAAATCCTGCTAATATTGACAACCACAAACTTCTGCTGCTGAAACTATTTTGGGAGGACTTTGAAAGGGATTTGCATCTATACACAGCTTAACTGAAAGGAGCACAAGAAAATGAAGTGCATGGTAATATTCACAATGAATAGTAGAGTATTTCTCTTTCTTTTCTGGTATTGATAATAGTGTGGAATTTTAGTTTATGAATGGATTGATTAGTGGCAGTGGTGAGGAAAGTCAATCTATAAATGTCTTTATTTCAGCTTTGACCTTTTAGGAGGCAATGCATTATCAACATTGCTTTATCTCATGGTAGTATTGGGTACTTTCCTAGATATAGTAGGGGTTCTTTGCAGAGGTCCTTCACAGAAGAGTGGCTGTTAACCAGGAACAGTTACTGTAAGTTTTTTTTTTTTTCAATTATAAATAATTGAATTACACAGAATTTCCTGGTTTCCTCTGGACATTTCCTTCTCTATTTAATAAAGTCTGTTAAAAACAAGTCCTCATATTATTCTGAAAATGTGCGAGTCATGCATTTTTAATACCTACAACTTTTCTGCACTGTAGAATTAGGAAATTTTGTTTGCAACTTGTTCATCACGCCTTTCAAAACTTATTCCATCAAACTATGGCATGAGTCCATGTGCATATTATACTCTAAAAATCCACAGAGTCATGCAAGCATATACACAGACAAGTACACACACTCATGAACACACACGCTCACGTGTGCACACACACACACACACACACACACACACACACACACACACACACACACACACACACACACACACACACACACACACACACACACACACCTTCTATCAAACCTGGCTTACTTGCTGTGAAACAGCATAGTCACACAGTAATTGCTCCACCTGTTGTTCATGTAAGATCCATTGAAAATGATGTCTAGACAGTAGACATGCCTACCACAATTTCTATGTCCCAGGTCACTACAATGAAATGGACAGAGGCTAACAATGAGCATTGCAGTAGATCTGGTGAATACTGGTGACTGAATTGCATAGGCTGAGGTGACGTCCACTTTTTCCTCTGCCACCACCACAACTAGACATGCAAAGGGAAGATTAATCAGAGTATAAGTTAGCTCATACATATAATACACAAAATACTAAAGCTGTGCAGTGCTGTTGTGTACATAACATATACAACCCACAACTAGATGAGGTGCTTTTGCCTCCTGTGATATTTCTCCATGTTTTGCCACCCCTCAGCTGCTGTAAGATTAGGTATGAAGAACTTAGTACAGTGGTTGACCTGTGAAAAGAAAAGAGAAAATGCTTACAGCAAAATTCTGGTTCTCTGGCATATTCCTCTGTTTCCCATTGGCTAAACTGGTTGAGGTAATGCCAGTGCAGGTTACTATAACAATGACTACACTGCTCAGTGCAATGGGTAATGCCAGTGAAGTCACACTTGAAAGCATGTATCAGGCATCAGTCTTGTACAAAGTGTCACTGTTTTGGCCGAGCAGGCATTCCTGATATTCCTGTGAAGAAAAGACATGTAAATCTTGCAGTGGCTGATTTATCATGCAGGAGCCCTGCTGTCCCCAGTTCCTGAAGTAGCCATGGTCTCCAAGGTAGGTCAGGGTGAAAACCAAAATTGTCACACCATCTTTATGGTCACTTATTCGGACATCACAGGCCATGCATCACAGTACAACAATAAGATGCTTTACAATGGCTCTATAGTGCAGTTTCCATGGTGCTGAATGCTTCACAGATGCCATGCATGACCATGTTGTGCACTTTTGTCCACCATCTCAGGATGGGCAGGTAAGAGAAAGCTAGTGCACCATTGTGTTGACAGTGCAATGAGAAAATATAGTGATTCAGACAAAGTTGCAATAAATTCATTCATTAACATAATCTCTGTCCTAGAAGGCCCATAGTAGGATGATAGTGGTGACTATAATTCAAGAGACCACACTAAAATAAGCAACTTTGGAATCAGGTGTTTACTGATTTTAATTTATTTATTTTATTTTTGTTTGTTTACTGGGTAAGTAAACTGGACAGAAGGCCGTATGAGTAAAGGCAGTCAATGCAGAAATGTTTAATAACTTATACGTATATAATATAATTATTAAACAGTAGTATATCTAGAAGCAGTGGTATACCTGATGAATTAGGACATTGAAGTAAGCATACTAAATGAAGGTATGACACCAGGTGACATACTGCTAATTTGTACTTAATACCCATTATAGATTGCAGCAACAAAGACATATAGGCAGTGGTATATGTGGATGTTAAAACACAGAACAATGATATGACACTGTCATGTCAGCTGTAGGGGTACGTGTGTGTGTGTGTGTGTGTGTCTGAGGGTGGAACATGTTTCATAAAACAAGCCGGCCCGTGTACACAGGGTGAGGCATACCAATGCTTACTGTAAGGGAGGGACAGGATGTGGAGAATACTACAGGGGCTGAAAACACTGATGCAGGAAGGAGTGTTAAGAATCATGCATGTATCTATTTACTTATTTAACTCAATTTGGAAACCAAGTGAGTGGGCTTGTTGAATGACCCTTTTCAGCCACGACCCAGGCTACAGTGGAGCAACAGTATAAAACATCACAGTTAAGACTGTGTATAACATATGCTTTTGAACATTTCAGTGGTCACATTACAACATATTCAGAAAACAATGTATTCACAGAGGTAAACAGTCAAAAAAATGACAAAATGTTCACAGTGTCAGACCTTTTTTTAAAACTTATCATTTTTTTCAGTATCCTCATGAACACATTTCACTTGAGTGTCATACGTAAATATGCAGTTGAATGTACTGGTCTTAGCAATTATCCATTATTCTAAAAGCAATAAGGTTACCTCTATTCTTTCAGTTTAGCTGTAAAGCCCCTGAGCACTTTTTTAGCTGTCATTTCAGCAGGCAGATGATTTCAAGTTGCAGGTCCAAGTTTGGTGAATGTCCTCACAACTATGCCTTTGCCTTAAGCATGGTCTAACCAAAGTAATACAGTTATCCTTACTATCCCTTACAGCATATGAGAGGAGGGGTTTGTCATGGATAATAATGATCTTAATTGGGGGCCTTGATAGTCTTATAATTTGAAATAGAAGTGTGCTAAGTAATATAACTGAAATTTGTTTATGAAAGGGTTGGGGAAATGATCATATATGGGATTTGATGGCAGCATACAAAGTCATAAGGAACATTGTCAGACATACTATCTTACATGTGTAACCCACTAGAGTCCATGTCTTGTCATGGGCCCATGAGAAAGGCAAATATTGGAAAGGTTCACCACCAAAGAGACTGGGATGTTATAGCAGATCCACTACATGCATGGAATGCTCATTCTGGACAAAGATAATCCAGACATTTTTTTTTTGGATGAGGTATTGCGAGGAGTGGTATAGGACATCAGTGTTGTATGTGGCAATAATAATATCTACATCCAGTTTGGCAAATTGAAACCAATACAATTCTGCATGCCAAGTACAAGGTATGAGACATTGCCAATGACTTGTCCAAAACCAAAAGATGGCAGCCAATAAACAAACTGTTCATAGAGGTGGAGCAGTTCTTGGACTTCCTGTCTGCGGTCTGGGATTAGACTTTCAAACCTGGGATTAATTGATTGTGGAAGTTGTGTTAGGGATGTCTGTGCAGGTGTCTGTAAAGGATGCACTAGGTTACTATTAGCTTTTATATGGCCACGTTGTACAGTGTACTGTATGAGAGGCAGGACTTCTTTAGCAAGATGCTTGCTGTGGTGGCTTGCAGTCTCAGGCCTTTATGCAGTAAATGGCATAGATGGCATAGAACTACAGGAGCATAATTGTGCATGCTAGTGGGTATTCCCATGTCACTTCCAACAGGCAATGTTGTAAAACAGAATACAATGTCCACAACTGTGGCAGGTTAGCGCGTTGGTTCAGAAAGATGCTGAAAATAATCTTGAACAAAGGTAAACCACAGCGTTAGCAGGAACCAATCACCAAATGAAAAAATCCAAAGGGATATGATGTAAAAACTCCAGCTTTAATCCAAAATAGATAGGAAAACAGACAGGATGAGCGTTTTCGCTATGTAGCTTCTTCAGATCCAACACATACTCAATAAAAGTCTCTGTAATATATACTTCTCTGAGTGCACTAATTAAGTACTTAAGCAATCTATTAATTATAGCTTTTAAAAAGACATTACATAAAATCATCAAATATATATATATATGCTAATTCAAGCACTTGTAAAGACATAAAAACATTGCTTAAAGCATGCTTAATAAAATGTGCTAAATAAAAATACACAATATGAACATATAAAAACTCATATTATTTAATATTTCTCCTTTGTCTCAATTTTGGTTTAATTGAAGCTCTTTCATTCAGCCCATGGTCTTTATCAGCTTTCAACAGAATAATCCATTCTGTTTCTTTTGCTTCAGTATAGGTTTTTATATCACCTCCATTTGGATTAGGGACTATTACTTCCAATACTTTGAATAAAAATGTGTGCTCAGAATCATGAGTTATAAAGTGCTTAGCCTGTGCATTATGTAGAGTGCCCTTTTTCATATGATAGACATGCTCCCTCATTCGATCTCTCAATGGGCAATTGGTTTTGCTTACGTAGAATGAGGGACATGATTGACGGATAGCTAAATATACGATATGTGATGTCACACAGTCAGCTTGGGCATATATATTAAATGTTGTTTGCAAATCAGGATGAAATAAATGCATTGTACTGTCAATAAGTGAACAAAAATTACAGTTGCCACATGGCTTAGTGTAACCTTCATGTTTATATTTACAGCTAGACGTAGGATAGCAAAGCCTTCTTTTTAAATTATTCTTATTTCTATATAGAAATTTGGGTTGATCCCCAACAATCTGCTTGAGATCATTATCTACATGTAGAATGTCCCAGTATTTACCAATCACTTCCCTAAGCTCTGAATAATCAGAAGAATAATATGTAGAGAATTTAACATGTTCTTTATGCTTCATACTTCTATCAAAATTATCATTAAAATTTCTAGGCCCAAAATAAGGTTCTGCCTTTGAGGAACATAATTGGTATACATCATTTAGTTCTAGATTAATTTCAGTAGTATTATATCCTCTGTCAGTTAATCTACCTTTAAGACCCATTAATTTACTTTCAAAGCCTTCATCTAACGGGTTCAGCCTAGAGGCTCTAATAGCTTGGCCTCTCATAATATTTTTAAAAACATAATGTGGATGCATACTAGATCTATAAAGAAGGGTATTTGTATAGCATGACTTCCGATGTACCCCAGTATTAATGAGATTGTTATCTAGCCTCTCAATGTATAAATCTAAAAATTAAATTTTATACAATGAATAGTGCATAGTAAATTCAAGATATGATGTAAGATCATTCATAATAGTATACATAGATTGAAGTTCATCCAAAGAGCCTTTCCAAAGTAAAAACAAATCGTCTACAAAACGTCGATAGAATATCACATGTTGTTTAAACATATCATTACAGAATAGGACATGTTCTGCCCAATATGCAAGAAACATGTTTGCGTAGCTATTGGCACAAGGTGTGCCCATAGCTACGCCCTCTTCTTGTAGATGTTATTCATAAACATAAAGTTATTCTCCAGTACTAGCTCTAAAAAATGCACAATCAAGTCAATGGATACAGCAGAATAGTCACTATGTTGCTTCAAATATTCTGTAATATAACTTAATCCCAGTTCATTGGGAATTACAGTAAAAAGAGATTTTACATCAAAAGTGATGAAAATGTACTCCATTGTAATTGCAATGTCCTTTATACATTCATAAAAATCAATTAAAATTTGTTTAGAGTCTCTCAATACCATCATATTAGTATTCAATACAGACCTGAGATGTTTTTCAACATAAACAGAAAGATGTTCTGTTACCCAATTCCGACCTGAGACTATGGGTCTCATAGGAGGGTTGAGTGGGTCTTTATGTATTTTGAGTTGTCCATATATGACTAGTATGACTGGAGATGAAATAATAAGATAACCAAATAGGTCTTTATTTATTAAATTACTCTTAAAGATGTCATTAATTGTCTCATGCACATATTTAATAGTATGTTGTACATTCTGCATAGAAGCGGATATGTAAAAATCATCATTTAACATATTTTCCATTTTCTCTATGTAATCAGGCATGTTCATAACAACAATTTTACCCCCTTTATTCGCAGGTCTTACTATAATATCAGGGTTATTCTGTAGTTTCCTGAGACTTAATCTTTCTTTAAATGTTAAATTGTCTCTTTTTCTAGCTGTTTTTTTACTACTGTTATAAATGTGTAACTCTTCTTCAGTAAGTTTCATATAGGCCTCCACTAAAGGATGATTTGATGGTATAAATTCACTTAAATTCTTGAATTTATGCATTTCCTTATTATTTAAGTTACTATTACAGTCTTTATATATTAATTTAAGCATAATATTTCCACAGAATAATTTAAGATCTAAAATAGTGTCAACTAATTGACTTTGACATCTAGGAATGAAGTTCAGTCCTTTACTAAGTAATGTCATGTCATCATGTGTCAGTATAATATTAGACAACTTGTGGATTAGCGTTTGTTTGTCCACGTCTTTTTGAGTGTCTTCTGAGGTACATATTCCTCTGATAACTTCCTCTTCTGTCTCCCCCTGTTCATGGAACGTGATCTGTATGGGCCCTTCTCTGTTCTCACTGGCAGGGGAAAAGACAACTGGAGTGGTTCATCAGGGACTAGCCCTTTAGAGTTTATAGTTGTTTTAGGTCTAACTATGACATCACTATTGTGCTTAGATTGAACTGATTTATTCTTAACAATCTGCACATCTGGGTATAGGTTAGTATCTACAGTTTCACCAGAATGTACGAGATGTATAACATCAACTGAATCTTTACTATGGTCAGTATTAGCAGCATTCACAACATTTTTAGATATATTGCTATGTATCAAATTATTATCAGTATGAATTACATTAGGATCCATACTATCTGTGTCTAAATCATGCTCACAAATTTCATCAGCTCTATTAATATTAACCGCACAATTTTTACTTGCAGTGTTAGTAAGCAAGTTAACTCTATTTTGTAAGTTCTTTTGAGCAGGTGCATCCTACTTCTGAGCATTTAAATGCAAGGGATTATTATTATGTTCCATTAATGTATCTATTGCAGACCCTTGGTTGTACCTAGGCCACATAAAGACATGGCCTTTTTTGAAATCATTAATGTCCCTGGTGGTCTTGTGGCATTTCTGCTGCAAGAGTTTCCTTTCAAAGGCTAAGACACTGTCCAGTAAATTTTCAAATAATGGCTACACAATTTCAGCAGGAAAGTCTGTGAACAGCAGTCGCTGTTTGGTATTAATGTATTCTGTTAGTTTTGCCTCTATTGGGCAAAAAAAGTCTATCAGAAGGTTTAAATACTTGCGACTTACCTCTATGTTAAGTCGCTGCCATTCTGCTAAAAGATCCGGATATTCCCTTCCTTGGTTAGGCATCGTGAAAACGCGTAAGCCTCTAGGAATTATATTACGATCTAAGCAGAACTGAAAGTGCATTATTTGTGTTTGTAGGCACTTTAATTTCATAAAGCTTCTTTCAATCTCTTCCATAAGAGTATGCAGTTTATCAGAATCAATGGAGGCATGTATGGCGTCATCATTAGCAGCCTCACTATCGAAAAACCAGGAAGTGTTAGTATTATCTTTCAAATATAGCTGAAATCTTGCTTCTAAGGCTTCATTTTTTCGGTATTCACCTCTTTGATCATCAATTCCACGGTGTTCACCTCTTGGAACATATTCTAGCTCTATATCAGCCATACATATAAAAAGAATAAACAAATGTCCTGCTCCTGCACACAGAAGTAAATAAAATAGAAATAATCAGAATACAATGTCCACAACTGTGGCAGGTTAGCGCGTAGGTTCAGAAAGATGCTGAAAATAATCTTGAACAAAGGTAAACCACAGCGTTGGCAGGAACCAATTACCAAATGAAAAAATCCAAAGGGATATGATGTAAAAACTCCAGCTTTAATCCAAAATAGACAGGAAAACAGATAGGATGAGCGCTTTCGCTATGTAGCTTCTTCAGATCCAACACATACTCAATAAAAGTTTCTGTAATATATACTTCTCTGAGTGCACTAATTAAGTACTTAAGCAAACTATTAATTATAGCTTTTAAAAAGACATTGCATAAAATCATCAAATATATATATATATGCTAATTCAAGCACTTGTAAACACATAAAAACATTGCTTAAAGCATGCTTAATAAAATGTGCTAAATAAAAATACACAATATGAACATATAAAAACTCATATTATTTAATATTTCTCCTTTGTCTCAATTTTGGTTTAATTGAAGCTCTTTCATTCAGCCCATGGTCTTTATCAGCTTTCAACAGAATAATTCATTCTGTTTCTTTTGCTTCAGTATAGGTTTTTATATCACCTCCCTATAAAAACCTATACTGAAGCAAAAGAAACAGAATGGATTATTCTGTTGAAAGCTGATAAAGACCATGAGCTTGAAGCTTCAGATAAACAATGAAAGGAAAATATTAAATAATTTTATATGTTCATATTATTTTTATTTAGCACATTTTATTAAGCAATGTTTATGTGTTTACAATATATATATATTTGATAATTTTATGCAATGTCTTTAAAAGCTATAATTAATAGATTGAAGTACTGTAGTGCACTCGAAAGTATATATTACAGAGACTTTATTGGTATGTGTTGGATCTGAAGAAGCTACATGGCTATCATCTGTTTTCCTGTCTATTGGATTAGCTGTTGTTTACATCATATCCTTTGGATTTTTCATTTGATTGATTCCTACTAGCGCTGTGGTTTACCTTTGTTCAGATTATTTTCAGCATCTTCTTCCTGCAGTTGTACATTGTATTCTGATTATTTCTATTTTACTTCTGTGATGCAGAGCGGACATTGTTATTCTTTATATATGGCAGATATATTGCTGGGAATATGTTCCAGAGGTGAACACCATGGAATTGATGATCAAGAGGTGAATACCGAAAAAGCCTTAGAATCAGATTTCAGCTATATTTGAAGATAATACTAACACTTCCTGGTTTTAGATAGTGAGGCTGCTAATGATGATGCCATGCCTCCGTTGATTCTGATAAACTGCATACTCTTATGGAAGAGATTGAAGAAGCTTTATGAAATTAAAGCACCTACAAACACAAATGCACTTTCAGTTCTGCTTAGATCGTAATATAATTCCTAGAGGCTACGGCGTTTTCGATGCCTAGCCAAGGAAGGAATATCCGGATCTTTTGGCAGAATGGCAGCGACTTAACATAGAGGTAAGTGAAGTATTTAAACCTTCTGATAGACTTGTTAGCCCAATAGAGGCAAAACTAACAGAAGACATTAATACCAAACAGCGACTGCTGTTCACAGACTTTCCCGCTGAAATTGTGCAGCCATTATTTGAAAATTTACTGGACAGTGTCTTAGCCTTTGAAAGGAAACTCTTGCAGCAGAAATGCCACAACCACCAGGGACATTAATGATTTCAAAAGGCCATGTCTTTATGGCCTAGGTTCAACCAGGGTCTGCAATAGATACATTAATGGAACATAATAATAATCCCTTGCATTTAAATGCTCAGAAGCAGGATGCACCTGCTCAAAAGAACTTACAAAATAGAGTTAACTTGCTTACTAACACTGCAAGTAAAAATTGTGTGGTTAATATTAATAGAGCTGATGAAATTTGTGAGCATGATTTAGACAAAGCTAGTATGGATCCTAATGTAATTCATACTGATAATAATTTGATACATAGCAATATATCGAAGAATGTTGTGAATGCTGCTAATACTGACCATAGTAAAGATTCAGTTGATGTTATACATTTTGTACATTCTGGTGAAACTGTAGATACTAACCTATACCCAGATGTGCAGATTGTTAAGAATAAATCAGTTCAATCTAAGCACAATAGTGATGTCGTAGTTAGACCTAAAACAACTATAAACTCTAAAGGGCAAGTCCCTGATAAACCACTCCAGTTGTCTTTTCCCCTGCCAGTGAGAACAGAGAAGGGCCCATACAGATCACGTTCCATGAGCAGGGGGAGACAGAAGAGGAAGTTATCAGAGGAATATGTACCTCAGAAGACACTCAAAAGATGTGGACAAACAAGCTAATCCACAATTTGTCTAATATTATACTGACACATGATGACATGACATTACTTAGTAAAGGACTGAACTTCATTCCTAGATGTCAAAGTCAATTAGTTGACACTATTTTAGATCTTAAATTATTCTGTAGAAATATTATGCTTAAATTAATATATAAAGACTGTAATAGTAACTTAAATAATAAGGAAATGCATAAATTCAGAATTTAAATGAATTTATACCATCAAATCATCCTTTAGTGGAGGCCTATATGAAACTTACTGAAGAAGAGTTACACATTTATCACAGTAGTAAAAAAACAGCTAGAAAAAGACAATTTAACATTTAAAGAAAGATTAAGTCTCAGGAAACTACAGAATAACCCTGATATTATAGTAAGACCTGCGGATAAAGGGGGTACAATTGTTGTTATGAACATGTCTGATTACATAGAGAAAATGGAAAATATGTTAAATGATGATTTTTACATATCCGCTTCTATGCAGAATGTACAACATACTATTAAATATGTGCATGAGACAATTAATGACATCTTTAACAGTAATTTAATAAATAAAGACATATTTGGTTATCTTATTATTTCATCTCCAGTCATACCAGTCATATATGGACAACTCAAAATACATAAAGACCCACTCAACCCTCCTGTGAGACCCATAGTCTCAGGTCAGAATTGGGTAACAGAACATCTTTCTGTTTATGTTGAAAAACATCTCAGGTCTGTATTGAATACTAATATGATGGAATTGAAAGACTCTAAACAATTTTTAATTGATTTTTATGAATGTATAAAGGACATTACAATTACAATGGAGTACATTTTCGTCACTTTTGATGTAAAATCTATTTTTACTGTAATTCCCAATGAACTGGGATTAAGTTATATTACAGAATATTTGAAGCAACATAGTGACTATTCTGCTGTATCCATTGACTTGATTGTGCATTTTTTAGAGCTAGTACTGGAGAATAACTTCTTTATGTTTATGAATAACATCTACAAGCAAAGAGAGGGCATAGCTATGGGCACACCTTGTGCCTATAGCTACGCAAACATGTTTCTTGCATAATGGGAAGAACATGTCCTATTCTGTAATGATATGTTTAAACAACATGTGATATTCTATCGACGTTTTGTAGACGATTTGTTTTTACTCTGGAAAGGCTCTTTGGATGAACTTCAATCTATGTATACTATTATGAATGATCTTACATCATATCTTGAATTTACTATGCACTATTCATTGTATAAAATTGAATTTTTAGATTTATACATTGAGAGGCTAGATAACAATCTCATTAATACTGGGGTACATTGGAAGTCATGCTATACAAATACCCTTCTTTATAGATCTAGTATGCATCCGCATTATTTTTTTAAAAATATTATGAGTGGCCAAGCTATTAGAGCCTCTAGGCTGAACCCGTTAGATGAAGGCTTTGAAAGTGAATTAATGGTTCTTAAAGGTAGATTAACTGACAGAGGATATAATACTACTGAAATTAATCTAGAACTAAATGATGTATACCAATTATGTTCCTCAAAGGCAGAACCTTATTTTGGGCCTAGAAATTTTAATGATAATTTTGATAGAAGTATGAAGCATAAAGAACATGTTAAATTCTCTACATATTATTCTTCTGATTATTCAGAGCTTAGTGAAGTGATTGGTAAATACTGGGACATTCTACATGTAGATAATGATCTCAAGCAGATTGTTGGGGATGAACCCAAATTTCTATATAGAAATAAGAATAATTTAAAAAGAAGGCTTTGCTATCCTACGTCTAGCTGTAAAGATAAACATGATGGTTACACTAAGCCATGTGGCAACTGTAATTTTTGTTCACTTATTGACAGTACAATGCATTTCTTTCATCCTGATTTGCAAACAACATTTAATATATATGCCCAAGCTGACTGTATGACATCACATGTCGTATATTTAGCTATCCGTCAATCATGTTCCTCATTCTACGTAGGCAAAACCAATTGCCCATTGAGAGATCGAATGAGGGAGCATGTGTATCATATGAAAAAGGGCACTCTACATAATGCACTGGCTAAGCACTTTATAACTCATGATTCTGAGCACACGTTTTTATTCAAAGTATTGGAAGTAATAGTCCCTAATCCAAGGGGAGGTGATATAAAAACCTATACTGAAGCAAAAGAAACAGAATGGATTATTCTGTTGAAAGCTGATAAAGACCATGGGCTGAATGAAAGAGCTTCAATTGAACCAAAATTGAGACAAAGGAGAAATATTAAATAATATGAGTTTTTATATGTTCATATTGTGTATTTTTATTTAGCACATTTTATTAAGCATGCTTTAAGCAATGTTTTTATGTGTTTACAAGTGCTTGAATTAGCATATATATATATATTTGATGATTTTATGCAATGTCTTTTTAAAAGCTATAATTAATAGATTGCTTAAGTACTTAATTAGTGCACTCAGAGAAGTATATATTACAGAGACTTTTATTGAGTATGTGTTGGATCTGAAGAAGCTACATAGCGAAAGCGCTCATCCTGTCTGCTTTCCTGTCTATTTTGGATTAAAGCTGCAGTTTTTACATCATATCCCTTTGGATTTTTTCATTTGGTGATTGGTTCCTGCTAACGCTGTGGTTTGCCTTTGTTCAAGAATGTTGTAAAACACTTGCAAAGTAGCTGTAGCTGTACTCTGTAGTCCTTGAAATCCATACATGCTCCTTCACATGTCACAACATAATGTTGGGAATCTGGTGTTGGATGCGTGAAGCTGATGCTTATGAAATTCATAGTGTGCCTTGTGTAATAGCTGAGAGATTCATAAAGCAAGGATGGTTAAAGCTCTACATACCATTATGTCCACTGGGAGGGGTTGTCGATACAACCCTACTGAGTCTGTATATGGGTCACACCATGTAACAAGCTACTGTAGATATTCCTATCCACAAAGCAGCAGTCCATTATTTGATATTCAGCCAAGTGATGTAGCTTAGAAACAAATTGTAGCATATGCTTTCATGCAGAAGTCCATGGTGCACTATGAGGAAGGTAATGGTTCCAAAAACAGCCAGTAACACATGCTGCTCTGGTATAGGTGTTGCTATAGCAAACATTGCAGCACCCTGTACACTGGTGATTTCTGGTGTTCAGAATAGGTAAACTCTAATGCACAGTCATGTTTGATGGCAACATTTCTATAATTATTGTTCCTCATTTGCTTCAGGAACCTTGTTTCTATATAACTATGCTGTCATTTATATCTACTACATACCACACTATTTTACTCTAGTGCAGTCATGCTACTAGTGTCACTGAATCACTGCCTCCCTGTCTGTGTCAAAGATTTCCATAAACACATCTCAACTTTTTCACTCAAACATTCCAGGCAAAGCCAAAGATAGTGGAAGGGCTAAGGTCTAAATTCAGGAACAACTTTTAAATATTACTCCAATTCTTTTAAAAAGTCAATTGAACAACTGGTGTTGCATTAGCACGCATTTTTGAACTCTAGTATATGGCATTATTGACACACTGTAAACCTCGACAGCTTACCAAAAAAAAAACTTTAATGAAGGAAAGAAAAAAAATATGAGTCAAAATCAGGAGCATTCTGCAAAATCAGAAACAGTTGTGAAGTATTTTCCCATGAGCAGTGCTGTGGACTGTTGCAAATTTGGTAAATTAACCATGGTGCAATACTTACAGTGCAATACTGAAATGTTTCTTTCTGTGCAATGATCAATGCAATGTCTTAACAAAGTACCTGTGCAATACTGAATTCTCATGCAAGTAAGTGTTCACTGTGAAAAGTGTTAAAATGTGTTTCTAATTATGTGCAATATTAGTCTGTCTACCTGCATGTCCATAATGTAATAGCTAGGTGTTGTATGTGTAAATGTCTGTGAAAATAGTCTACATGTTGTCTGCACATTGTGTCTGGAGACACAGAATTTTGTTCAGTTTTTGCAGTTGCATGATTCCTGAATGGCAATAAAGTTTACTTTGACTTTGACTTTAGGCTGTCTATGAATACTGGCCAATGTTTCCACTGGATTATAAAAGCACTTATGCTATGATGCCTGAGATAAGTTTCACCCCAGGAATAATGGAACAGATTTATATTATCATGCAGTTCCAGAGGAATAAGAACGTTTGTTTTGTATGTTTGTCTGTGCATGTTGGAAAAGGAGCTAAATAGACCTAAATATTGGGCATGCTGAATATAGCTTTGGGAAAAATGTCATGCCCATGACATAACATGAGTTATCTAAATGCTGACTATACCTGACTTTCACCCACCATCAGAGGATGAAGGTTATTCAACCATGCTTGAGTTTGGAGTCATGGATGCTTTTCAACCAAACAACCACTTATTTGTTGTTCAGGGCATGGCTGCCCCAACAGTTGCTGAAGACTTGCTACCAGGTAGGATAATATTACATAGGACAAAATGTTTTAAAATGTAAAAGGTTTGCTTCCGGGGTGCCTGTTTTTCTAACATTCAGTAATTTAGATGTGTAAAAATGGAAGTCAAAATATTGTGAGTTTCAGTTTAGAAAGTAGCAACTACTTTATTTTCATTGTTATTGATATTAGTACAAACTAAAATCTAAATGTTATGTTTGATGGAATATTTTTCTGCAAAGACAAAGCTTGCAGGCAACTGTACTCATTAAAAGAGTTTTACCTTGTGAAGGTTGCTCAAAAAGCATTTCATTTATGCATGCTTTAAAGAGCAGGAAATCATCGACAGTGTACAATGAAATGTGAAACCTTTTGATGGAGTTGTTTCAGTTTATTGTGCATTGAATAAATTCTATTTGTTTTTGAAGAACTGAAAAAAAAATTTTTCTTACCAAAAGGCACTTCATGTTAAGTAGTTTGAAGATGTTTATGTATGCGAGTGGTGTGTCTGGCAGTTGGTGCAGAAAATTACGAAGTGGTTAATCTGTTTTTTCCTGTAGTCCAGGGTTTGACTCACTTTGCCTCCATTGCCTGAGTGACTCTAAGCAAATAATTTAATCAGATAGCACTCCTGCCCAGAACCTTAAAAAGGTCCATGGAAATCAGTGCACTACCCCAGTTAAAAATAAATAAATAGAACATCCTCCATCTAATTTGTCCATGCACCATGGCTTTCATTCTTATAATGCAGCATTGTGGAGTACAGCGAATTTGAACATGTATGGATTGCCACATAGGAAGAATGCAACGGGAACATGGTATCAACAAGTGTATTGGCTACTAGAACAGCATAATGCTCCTCTGTATGACAATCACTGTATGAAAGCAAGGACAGGACAGAGTGGATGAATTGCAGCACAGGACACGTATAGGAGTATCAACAAAAAAGAGGAAGTGCTTGAGAAAGGAACATGCATCACAGAAGCTGCTAAAGAGCATGAACTATTACCCTGTTATGCACTAATACATTTACTTTGTCAGTGGGATTGTGAATTATTATCATTTCTTTGCAAATATGTTCTTTCCTATATGGGACTGCACACAATTTCATGGGTTAAGGAGAAACTTTTATTAACTGTTGAGAAAATGTCTATATCAATATTGTGCCGAGATGTCATTCTTACAAGGGAAGCCTTCTGTTTTACCTTTCTACATTTTTTGCACAATATGTTTGTGAATTACTATGGACCAGACGTGTCCATCTCAATGCCTGCTTCATTAAAGTATTATAGATTTATACTGATGCTCATTTTGGGAGCATGATTTGGAGTGATCACTGGTAAACCACTTTTAATTTAGTGTGACACCTGGTATTGAAAATAAAACAAAAATACTAAAAACATTCTATTTTACCTTTGAAGTAAGACCTATGATATTAGAAGAATTTAAAAATAACATTAACAATGTAGTAGAACATGACCCAATGACAATGAACATTGAGTATTTCGTTGTAATTACCTCCAAATGTGTTCATAATGCCTAGCAACAACTACATACAGTACAAACAATTTGCATGCAGGAAGTGCATATAGTAGCTGACTGTTAAGTGCTGCAAGTCACTATACCTGCACCCTGCACGCTATGGCACCCAGTAGTTGGCTGCACCAAACAAAAGCAGAAACGGGTTGCTGGGAAGTTTCTGCCCATCCTAAGCCATTACTTTAAGATCAGTCAAGTTTTGTCCAGAGTGCTTCTAGGTTGTCATTGCTTCCTAGCAGAGACATTCTCTTTCTTATCTACTATAGTATTAAAGAACTGATAACTGAGTTTCAGTACTGGCTCAAATTTCTCAGTGGTATACTCTTCATAAGTGGGTTCAATTATATCAGTCTCCAAAGATTATCTTGTGTTCTAGGTGCTGGAATTTATTAGCTATTCCACATCAGAAAATTACTGACATATTTCTGTGTGAGGTGCCTGCAATTCTAATGCAGAGATGGCTGCAAGTTTCCTTGACATCCTAAGAACCTCTAACCAGTTAAGGGGTTGGTAAGACTCCAACTGTTATCACACTTGCTTGCTTAGTGTCAGTACAGTTATTTACATCTCAGGCGATCAACTTATCCTGTAAAGAAAGTCACAATTGCATTTGAACAGTTGATTAAGTAGTTTTAGTTCTAACATTTAATCTGTAATATAGCTGGATAATTGAATACTATGAGATGAGAGTTTCTGTAAAAAAGGTATGTCATTTGAGTAAAAATATACCATTGTAGCATTGCATTATTTGAATAGTAGTAGAGTCATACTGTCTGCCCCAGTAGTGTCAATTGTCTGTCTCCTTTAACCCTGCTGATAACGTTTTGTTGCAGCCATAGGTTAAGAGCCTGAAATCAGTTGTCTGAGATACATGACAGACTTCATGGTGGCTTTTAAAAACTAGTGCATCCTCTTAGCTGTAACATGGTTCTGAAGGTTCAATGCCCATGGAGGGAGCCAGCTGCACTGTACCATTCTTATATTATTCCTCCTTAGATCATGTTTTTGAGTGAGCTGGTGACTGTAGGAATGTTTCTTCTAAGATCAACTTGGGTGACCGGATGTTGCACTGCATCAGAAGAAACTGTGGATTGTAGCATCAGTACTTTAGTGAAGCTAGTAAGATATATGATAATTTTAGTTCTGCTGAATATGACATAACTTGAATGAGAAAAGCCATTACTCTATCTTATCATCTAGAGACAGCTGCTGCAATGAGTTGATTAAGATATCCATCTTGCTATTCACCTTAGGCCATCCCAGAAGGGAATCCATCCTACACTCAACAATTTGGCTATTCTTACAAGTTTATCACTTACAAGTAACTATGTGAGGAAACCATTAGCCACAACTTATAATTTGGGATGGTAATTACCATTTTCCATATTAACTCCCCAAACACTTACAGTTGCACACAATGATGACTACATTTACAGATGTACATATTTTGCTCTGGAAAATTTGTTGCCAAGAATATGAATACATATAACTGGCCACTGCATTGTTCCCATAATAAGCTGAACTGGTTGCTGATGCGCAATTCCTTAACATTTGTGATACCTTTCAAGATAGAAATTCTTTACAAAGGAAGGGCTAATAGTGCATGGATATAAACTAGCACCATGATATCACATATGGAAAGACAGTCAATATACAATGGAAATGATGACTAATGTGCAGAGATGGGTAATCAGCTACACATACAGATCTGAAGTTTATGAACTGTGTCGACCAAGTTTATCAACTATGTTGACTCTAAGCAAATAATTTAATCAGATAGCACTCCTGCCCAGAACCTTAAAAAGGTCCATGGAAATCAGTGCACTACCCCAGTTAAAAATAAATAAATAGAACATCCTCCATCTAATTTGTCCATGCACCATGGCTTTCATTCTTATAATACAGCATTGTGGAGTACAGCGAATTTGAACATGTATGGATTGCCACATAGGAAGAATGCAAGGGGAGCATGGTATCAACAAGTGTATTGGCTACTAGAACAGCATAATGCTCCTCTGTATGACGATCAGTGTATGAAAGCAAGGACAGGACAGAGTGGATGAATTGCAACACAGGACACGTATAGGAGTATCAACAAAAAAGAGGAAGTGCTTGAGAAAGGAACATGCATCACAGAAGCTGCTAAAGAGCATGAACTATTACCCTGTTATGCACTAATACATTTACTTTGTCAGTGGGATTGTGAATTATTATAATTTCTTTGCAAATATGTTCTTTCCTATATGGGACTGCACACAATTTCATGGGTTAAGGAGAAACTTTTATTAACTGTTGAGAAAATGTCTATATCAATATTGTGCCGAGATGTCATTCTTACAAGGGAAGCCTTCTGTTTTACCTTTCTACATTTTTTGTACAATATGTTTGTGAATTACTATGGACCAGACGTGTCCATCTCAATGCCTGCTTCATTAGAGTATTATAGATTTATACTGATGCTCATTTTGGGAGCATGATTTGGAGTGATCACTGGTAAACCACTTTTAATTTAGTGTGACACCTGGTATTGAAAATAAAACAAAAATACTAAAAACATTCTATTTTACCTTTGAAGTAAGACCTATGATATTAGAAGAATTTAAAAATAACATTAACAATGTAGTAGAACATGACCCAATGACAATGAACATTGAGTATTTCGTTGTAATTACCTCCAAATGTTTTCATAATGCCTAGCAACAACTACATACAGTACAAACAATTTGCATGCAGGAAGTGCATATAGTAGCTGACTGTTAAGTGCTACAAGTCACTATACCTGCACCCTGTGCGCTATGGCACCCAGTAGTTGGCTGCACCAAACAAAAGCAGAAACGGGTTGCTGGGAAGTTTCTGCCCATCCTAAGCCATTACTTTAAGATCAGTCAAGTTTTGTGCGGAGTGTTCTAGGTTGTCATTGCTCCCTAGCAGAGACATTCTCTTTCTTATCTACTGTAGTATTAAAGAACTGATAACTGAGTTTCAGTACTGGCTCAAATTTCTCAGTGGTATACTCTTCATAAGTGGGTTCAATTATATCAGTCTCCAAAGATTATCTTGTGTTCTAGGTGCTGGAATTCATTAGCTGTTCCACATCAGGAAATTACTGACATATTTCTGTGTGAGGTGCCTGCAATTCTAATGCAGAAATGGCTGCAAGTTTCCCTGACATTCTAAGAACCTCTAACCAGTTAAGGGGTTGGTAAGACTCCAACTGTTATCACATTTTCTGCTTGCTTAGTGTCAGTACAGTTATCTACATCTAAGGCGATCAACTTATCCTGTAAAGAAGGTCACAATTGCATTTGAACAGTTGATTAAGTAGTTTTAGTTCTGACATTTAATCTGTAATATAGCTGGATAATTGAATACTATGAGATGAGAGTTTCTGTAAAAAAGGTATGTCATTTGAGTAAAAATATACCATTGTAGCATTGCATTGTTTGAATAGTAGTAGAGTCATACTTTCTGCCCCAGTAGTGTCAATTGTCTGTCTCCTTTAACCCTGCTGATAACGTTTTGTTGCAGCCATAGGTTAAGAGCCTGAAATTAGTTGTCTGAGATACATGACAGACTTCATGGTGGCTTTTAAAAACTAGTGCATCCTCTTAGCTGTAACATGGTTCTGAAGGTTCAATGCCCATGGAGGGAGCCAGCTGCACTGTACCATTCTTATATTATTCCTCCTTAGATCATGTTTTTGAGTGAGCTGGTGACTGTAGGAATGTTTCTTCTAAGATCAACTTGGGTGACTGGATGTTGCACTGCATCAGAAGAAACTGTGGATTGTAGCATCAGTACTTTAGTGAAGCTAGTAAGATATATGATAATTTTAGTTCTGCTGAATATGACATAACTTGAATGAGAAAAGCCATTACTCTATCTTATCATCTAGAGACAGCTGCTGCAATGAGTTGATTAAGATATCCATCTTGCTATTCACCTTAGGCCATCCCAGAAGGGAATCCATCCTACACTCAACAATTTGGCTATTCTTACAAGTTTATCACTTACAAGTAACTATGTGAGGAAACCATTAGCTACAACTTATAATTTGGGATGGTAATTAGCATTTTCCATATTAACTCCCCAAACACTTACAGTTGCACACAATGATAACTACATTTACAGACGTACATATTTTGCTCTGGAAAATTTGTTGCCAAGAATATGAATACATATAACTGGCCACTGCATTGTTCCCATAATAAGCTGAACTGGTTGTTGATGCGCAATTCCTTAACATTTGTGATACCTTTCAAGGTAGAAATTCTTCACAAAGGAAGGGCTAATAGTGCATGGATATAACCTAGCACCATGACATCACATATGGAAAGACAGTCAATATACAATGGAAATGATGACTAATGTGCAGAGATGGGTAATCGGCTACACATACAGATCTGAAGTTTATGAACTGTGTCGACCAAGTTTATCAACAATGTTGACAAGTTCACCACCCTAACAGATACCATAGTGGTGCAGCTCACGCTAACAGATACCATAGTGGTGCAGCTCACGCTAACAGATACCATAGTGGTGCAGCTCACGCTAACAGATACCATAGTGGGGCAGCTCATTTTTATGTGTAAACACGCACAAGCACTCCATAAAATACACAAACATAGACACACAGACGCACACAGATATGGCTGCCACTGTATTCTTAAGAGAGTGTTTGGTGTTTGTGTGTTTGCTTGTGTGCAAGTGCAGGCACTTGTGCGTGTGTGCGTGCGTGCATGTGTGTGTTTGTGTGTGTGTGTGTGTGTGTGTGTGTGTGTGTGTGTGTGTGTGTGTAGCTGTAAGACTGCTATGAAACTGGAATATGATACCTATCAAATCTAACTCCATTTACTAGACTACTTCTGGGCTCACATGCTACTGTGTATTGCATCTAGTCAATATAATATAGTATATTAAATATTTATCTGTCATCTAGTCATGCATAGTTACACTACAATTCCTCAGCAATGATTCATTGTAAAGGACAGGTCTGTTAGAGAAATGATCTTCACACATGTATTATATGAGATCAAGTTTCAAGCAAATAAGACAAAATGATAACCACAATAAAGGGATGCTTAATGTTGTAAGCCCCTGTGTGCTACATATGTTGTAAGCTTTGTCTTACACATTCACTTATTTTTTTGCTTTGTTGTTGGCATTAGTTCACCTAGGTAAAAAAAGGTAATCACTGTTAGGTGACTTCATGTTTCTCAATAAGGTTGTAAGAGTAAGACCAGAGCACTAACTGCACACTACATTTCATGCAATGACAAAGTACTTATTTCTGAAGTGAGTAATAGCATTAGAACAACTGAAAGCTAAGCTACTATGCTTGAGCAACAACGAGTTAACAACTGTGATGCAGATAACTGAGGGTAAGACTGACATTTTGTTTGCTAATTCCTGGTTTGCTTTGTGCAGCTGCAATCTCTTATTATCAGCTAGAGATATATTTCTATTGTCACACAAAATTAAGCACACATCCCACTCCAAAACACATACAAGTGCATGCATGTGTGCACGCGCACGCACACCCCTCTAGTGATGTCTGTCAGGCACCCACTATGATAGAATACAACCTACTTTGTCTGTTATGCCGGCCCCACTGAATGCCCAGATGTCCACCATTTCAACGAAGTCTAGAGGTATGAATTTACCATCTCAGTGAGAGCTATAGAAATATGCAGTTTATGAAGTTTGCTAAGCATTTTTCACTACACTACATTTGTCTGAGCTATGCATAAGGTCATACCTTCATGTGATTAATTTTGTTCATGAATCAAGCACACACCAGCATAAGGGTGCATACATGATTTGCAGTATCAGGTGACCATGGTGGTCCATGAATATGAATCCCTCACTAGTCTTCAGCGTCTGTAAAATGGATATTATTTTGTTTCAAAATAAACTTAATTTGATATTCATGCTCCTGAATTCATTTCATATTTGCTAATCCAGTTTCTCTGTCTGCTTCTCCTTGTCTTTGATGATGTGCCACTGTGGACTTCAGCTCTTCAAGGTCTGTTATAGTTATTAACTTTAAAGATTGTATTTCCTTTGTTTAATATTTCATAACTGATAGCATCTCTATTTGGCCTTAGGAATTGCTGTCCAAAGAAGATGCTGCTGCATTCTGAATAGGCATTCTTTCCTTACTTTCTTCTCATAGAGAATTCATTCTAGAATAAGATTGCATTTTTATTTATTTATTTTTTATTGTTACTGAAGGAAAATGTTGACATATTTCACATTGTTAGAAGATGAATGCATTAATAGATTTCATCTCAGGCTGTTTCAAAAGCACACAATAAAATTAGGTTTAGTAATGAAACACCATTATGAACTGAGAACATTCTCTGAAGTGCTGATGTATTAACATAGAAAAACTTTTTGATAGCATTTCTGCACAAAATAATACCAATACCTGATGATATATTTTGGTTCAAAACACCCACATGCAATTCATCTCTCTGAGCAATATATTTCTATGTATATTTATATAGATAGATAAAGAAAAATATACAATATCTAGATAGTTATAAATTATACATGTACCACACACACACACACACACACACACACACACACACACACACACACACACACACACACACACACACACATATATATTTACATATATGAACTTCACGATATCAAAGTTGAAAAATTCTGAACTGCAAATCTTTGTAAGGGATCAAAACTCAAAAACGAAAACAGAAAACACTTTTTTTGTTGTTTTATTTTTTTTGCAAGGGCAAGCCCTCCTTCCATCCCACATCCTCTGCTAATTATATATACCAACTCCAAGACCACACAAATACAGGGAATAGCAAATTCAACTCACCACTGTTCTGTAATCTCCCATATAGTAAAGCTGGCAGTAGTGACCAAGCTATTATTAACTGAATACTTCTGACTTCAGTAAAGACATTTGATATTACACAACTTGATTATATGGAATCCTTATAGATACACATATATATATATATATGTATATTTATGGCTATATCTATATTTATAACAACATTTATATCTGTATGCATATCTATATGAAATGTATCTATATAGCTATATCTATCTATCCATCTTTCTCTCTACAGCTCTTTCTCTCTCTATGTATGTATGTATATGTATATATATATATATATATATATATATATATATATATATATATATATATATATATATATATATATACACACACATATACATCCACATAAGCCACACCTTGGGACTTACTCCCATATGGCATGCATTTTATACTTTTCACTATTTTCATTTTAATGTATAAGATGCATATATTACAAATCTTTGACTTTCACACCTCCCCCCCCCTCGTGTGCATTTATAAATAAGAACATACCTTTACTGAAGAAAATGTTATATCAGTAAACAAGTCTGAATTCTCTTTGAAATACTTTTAAACTTGTAGTAAATCTCAGACTTAGTGATAAAATGTAAACAGTTCATTAAAGTTTAGCTCACAGCTCTGTTCAATATATTTAAGTTTCATTGTACTGGTCTTCCTTGACTGAGTCTGTGATCTTTCTTTAGACTACCTTCTTTTAGGTCTCCTGGCCACTATGGTGTTCAAGCCTTACCCTGTGCTGAGCCTTCTCGCTTTTTTAGCCTAAGAAGTTGCTCCTTGGACAGACCTTTAGTGGTGTATCACACTTACACCTGTATTGTATATGTATAACTCTTGGCCAGGCCTTTGCCTGAGAATAAGGCTCCTGTCTATACAGCTTTCTTACAGAAGCACTTGCTTGGCTGTCACATCCCCACCTATATAGCTCCATGTGAGCCAGACCCTTGCCTGTGTCCCTCTATAATCTACACTGACAGGCAAATATATCATCTCTCTTCCATTCTCCTTTTGTTGGAGAACTACTCATCCTACTAGGGTTACTTTGGCTTCACCTACAGGCAATCTCATTACATCAATGTCTTCCACATTCTGCTGAATCATCTTAGCACCATTTTATTAAATGTCAGGTCTTCCAATTCCACTGTTATCACATCACCCCCCCCCCAGCTCAGACTTTAGGGTTTTAGGTAGATGTTGGATTGTCTTCTTCTACCACTGTTGATGAACTGATTTGACAAAGTAATCTGGTCATGGTCCCATCCTTACCAACTATGTGCACCCCAGACCACCCCAGAGTATTAGCATTGTATCCATATGAATCTGTCTTACATCCAGCCACAGTCCATTTCATACTGCCTTGGCATTTGCAGCACTTCCTGAATTTTTAACTGTTACGGAATTACATTTCCCAGATTACATAGTTCCTTACCTTCAACCATAATGAAAGTCAATATTTTGCCATATTTGTCAAACAACCTTTACAAGGTATATTAATTTGTCACATATATCAGACCATAGCAAATGTTTTCATTCTAATACTGTTTTAACATAGGTTGTCCCCTTTTTGTAACCAGTGGACATTTTCATAAGGTATTTTCTGGCACTTATTCTCTAGTAAGTTGTGGTGGTACAGCGGCAGCATTGTTGCTTCACCGCAAGAGGTTCTCCTGTTCGATTCTCTGGAGTACCTTCTGTGTGGAGTCTGAATGTCCTCCCCACAGTCGAGTGGCCTCCAAAAGACATGTGTGAATGGGCGTGCCTTCGCTGAAGGTTGGGCATCAGACTGGCAACTCGGCACCATCAAAATTGACTGCCAATCATTAGCGGACTGGAGTTCTGCTGTGGTGACCCCTAACTGGGAAAAGCCAAAAAGAGAAACATTCTCTAATACTTCTGCAACAAAGGGTAAGAGTGCTCACTGGATTTTCTTCTTTTTCCCAGACCAGTGTGGACTATTTTCATGAAACCATTTAAACTCCCCTAATTGGTGTTATGGGCTGCAGTTTCTAGTTCTGTACACGCTTAGATAATACTTTTCTTTTTCTGAAGTGCTTTGACACTTCAGTTTGCCATTTTTTATGGTACTATTTATTTCAGTTTGCTTTGCTTCATTTATTTGCTGTTGTTTTATTAGTTGAACCAATCCTCCCAGAGGCATGTCAATAAATGTACTTCTCAACTCAGTTTTAATGGATTTGCACATTGAAACAAAATGATTCTTTAGAATACTTCTTTGTATTGGCACTTCTTTTCATATGTATTAACAATTGTACCTTTATTTTGAGATGTAGCACTTTGTTAACATTTTGAACTTTGCAACGTGGCAGATCATTGAACTTCTGTTACTTTTTTGTTTTTCACAGGTTGCTACTTGGGTTTTATACTGTAATATATAGCCGTCATTGCAACTCGTTTACTTTTGCTATGGAATCCATTTCATCATCATGCAATTTTGTCTTCTTTTTTTATTTTTACTTTGCATTGAATCACATGCTTTTCAAACAACTTATCAGCTTTTGTTGCAGCCTCCCATTCTGCATCAGAAATCTTTTCAGACTCTGTGCAAGACTATACATGTAAATGAAGCTCATTCATCTTGGTCCATGTACACCGATTTTTTTTTGGCTCACTGTTTTCTAAAAGATAATTATCAAAACCTGTGAACCAAAAATCATAGAAAACACATACAAAATAAATCATTTTGTAGAGCTGTAAGCTGCACTTCAACTCCCATGGGGGTCCACTCTTACCCTCCTAAAAGTATATATGCCAACACCACATTTGCACCACATGGACAAAAGGGTAATTAAAACTTGATAAAACACTATGCATTGTGAAGAAAGTCACCAACAAGATTACATTTTCAAAATGACATTTCATGGTGGAGAACCTATCACTAACTAATAGATAAGCCCCTCTTGTTTCTTAAACTCACTCCCCTGTAAGATATTGTTTTGCTTCCATACCCCTTGGTTTGAGATGCACTGTTTAACTCTGAAAGCCTTCTATTTATAGACTTTATACCAGAAACTTGAACAAAATTTGGTTTCAGTACTTCTATATTGTGGGTAATGTATGTTTTCCTCCACTGCAACTCATTTTGATTCAAGGGTTCTTTTATCTGTTGTAGTTCAGGCTCCACTTGAATCATAGTTCTTTTATGTCCCAAACATGTTTAATATGCTTAGGTAGATTTTCATTTAGGGTATATATTTGCTGATGCATATCTGCATCACCTTTATTGAAACACTCCTTTGACCAAGATTTGAAACCCTGCATTACTTCCCAGCTGGTCAAAATCAGCTATCAAACTTTATTGACCTTTTTTTAGTCAACAATCATAATTTCTGTGTATGTTGACTCTGGAAATTCCATTTGATTTAATTCCTTACTTTACTCAGCAACTGGTCCCTTATGGTTTCTTCTTTGAAATGTTTTTTCTGCAGCTGTCAGCAGCCCTAAGATTTCTTTAATTAAAGATGTCAAGTTTCTTTGAATTCCTGTTTGCTACATTATCTCATAATTAAGCCTCTTTACCAAGCCATTAACCAAGTAGAGATAGCTTCAGCACTTTTAAGTCCGGCAGTACCAAACATGTTGCTTAACTTCATTTTGTAGTTCTATAATCTTCCCTTTAATAAGGCATTTAGCAACTCACAGTCTGTTTGCAATTTTTGTCATGTTTTTCTCCTTATCACTTCATAAAAACTCAACAGCTGTATGGATTTTATACTGATTTTTGGATCTCAAAATGAAGAAACAACACTTTGACCCAGCTCCACCTTATATACAACATTTTCTACAACATTTGGCTTTTTAATCACTCTGTTTAATATATTTTCTCTTTGTGGTATATCAAACATTTTTTCTGTTTTGCTTCCTTGTGAATTCTATAACTGTTACAGCCTCAGTAGTCTTGCCCTTCATTTATTTTTTAATAGTTACACTGCTTAATTTTTTAGTATCAGATTGAAATAAATCTGTATTGTCGCTGTCATTTTGCTGTATGGTAGTAGCACCTTAAGATTTCTGATGGTAATGTTCAGCACTTTGCCTGACTTCATTTTGTTTTTCAGAATAATCAGTTCCTCACTTTTACCAGTCTGAATCTTATATAGAATCTGAAGACATAACTCAGAAATGGTGTGCTTTATTTCACAAGCACCCTCTTCCTGTTGCATCTTAACATAACTTTTAGGAGCAAATACACTTTTACCTTTAGTATATGAAATATTAATTGCCTTAGTTCTTTTTTTCTCATCTTGTCATTACATACCTAGTTATCTATTAGCTCATGTGGGCATAGGATTTGTTATTTAGAGCAACACCTCAGTTTGCTTTCAGTTTGCTTGCATTATTTTCATTGATATTGTTAAAGACCGTGCAGCTCTCACAGTTTAAATTTCAATATTAGGTCACAAAGTACGCTTTTTGTTTAGCACGCATCTCCAACTCACAAATGTCAGTACTTACTTTTGTTCCAGACACGGATTTCTTTCAAACAGTAACTATCACAAGAGCTAGTTCAAAGGACTGTCCATACTGTTTCAGGACAAAAAATAATTCCACCAAATTTCTTTTGTCTGAAGTTTCCTCTTATGCTTTGTACTTCACAATCAAGAGCAGATAGTTTTCACTTGCTGCACTCGCTCATAGAATAATAATAATAATAATAATAATAACAGCAATAATAATGCTTTCTGGTCACAGTTCATACATACATACATAGACATATTTCAAGCATGGGCATTAATACTCTTCTAGCTTGCCAATATACCAAAACAGTTCGGGCTGTTCCTAAAAATATCTAAACTAGTACTTGCTTTAATGTAATTTTGTAGTCTGTTCCATGCATCAGCTACTCTGTCAGAGAACCAATTAGTACACTTCTCATTCCATTAGAATCTTCTACATAGGTTATCTGACGATTCTCAAGTACTTTTTGATAATCCCATACATTCCCAAAGGTAGTTGTCTATAAATGCCTTATATAGCTGATTAAGATCCCCTCTTAGATATCTATAATAGACACTGTACAAGTTCAGATATTTTAATCTTTCATAATAACTTAAATTTTCACATCCATGGATGTCTTGGTATATTTCTGCTATACTATTTCGAGTTGATTCATGCTTGTTTTCTTATAGGGTTTCCATATTGTTATTCCATACTCAAGTTTGGATCTAATGTAACTAACAAACAATGACTTAATCACTTTTGATTTCCTAGACTTTATAAATCTGTTTATACAATCTATAGTTCTATAACTATCATTAACCATTTGACTGATATGATTAGAAAAACTCATAGCTGAATCTACCCATATACCCAGGTCCTTAAATGAATCTGCAGTTTCAATCACTGTGTGCTGTATCACATATTCACCTTTCAATTTATGTCTCTCAAATCTCATATGCTTAATTTCTGATGTATTTAACAGCATATTATTCTCCTGTGCCTAAATGGTCAATTTAATCAAGTTATTTTGCAGACATGCCTTATCTGTAACACACATAATCAGGTTACCCAAGTTCAGGCTGTCTGCATATATACTGTAGAACACCTCAGATGAAAGAGTTAGGTCTGAAAGATACAATCTAAACAAGTAAGTGCCTATGACAGAGCTGAGCCCTGTAGGATTCTTTGACTGTAACCAAGGATTTCCACTGTCAAGGTGTTGTATGATACTTGCCATGTCCTATTTGTAAGCCATGCAGCTATCCATCTTATCAAGACTACATCCATATCTAGTTGTTCTTATTTATTGATCAGTGTTTTATGTATGACACTGCCAAATGCTGAAGTTAAATCTATATAAATTACATCACAGTACAAGTTTTCATTCATATCTGTTATTATATTGTTATAGAATATCATGTCACAGGTGGTAATAGATCTATTTTCAACACATGCATGCTGATATATGGTTTAAAATCCTAACCTATCCAGTTCTGACAATAACATATCCAGTATTACCTTCTCCATTAATTTTCCACTACATGAAAGTAGACTTAAGGGTCTACATGATTCTGGGTTTGTCCTACTCCCCTTTCCCTTAAAGACTGGTTTAATAACTGCATGTCTCCAATCTTGAGGAATCTCCCCATATGTATGTGACCAAATGAATAATAGATATAATGGTATCATAAGTTCTTGCTGAAGTTTTCTCAGGTCATTTTTACTAATTCTGTCTCCTCCCTGTGCTTTGTTTGGATCCAGTTTGCACAGTTATTTTTCCATATAATCTAATTTGATTCCAGTATATGAGGTACATGGATGTCACTGTGACAACTTATCACCCATTTTGTGGAGCCAAACAGTTTTTCATAAGATATTGTAAATATATCTATAATCTGTTGTGTCTGAGTATACATTTTAAAATCTGCACACTTTATCAATTTGTATTTCTTTAGTCCTTCCACATGTCATGTATCTATAAAAAGGTTTCTTATTATGCTCAATATCTTAATCAGATATCTTGTTCTTTTGGATGTATATCTCCCTGACGTTGTATGTCTAGATCCTGATGTTAAACATTTTTTTTGTTTTTCTGCACTAAAACAATTTTTATTTCAAAACTTTTCAAATTCCATCTGCTGTTTTTCCACTGAACACCTCATTCCAGTAAGTTTACATAGTGACTGCTTTGCTTCCATATAATCTGCAATTAATCTTCTATGCGCTGGTTTAGATTTCAGTTTGGCAGAATTGTCTAGCAACAAATTAAACTTTATAACCTCATTATCTCTGCACATCAACGGTGGTGAAACTTTACTTGAAGTTAGAGTAATTTCTTTAGGAACACAAACAATGTCTAGTATGTTCCATCCCCTGGTATGTTGTTTTACAGTATGAAGCAATTCTTGTTCCTGAATATACATTGTGAATAACTTTGTTGCTAATGTTGTTGAATCAATATTATTCCAGTCTGTTTCTGGTAAATTTAAGTCCTCACCTAATATTATTCTTCCATCTTGTGTTTCATGCAAGAAATGTATGAATTCATCTAGGTCATCGGCACTTGACTTTGGTGGTCTATACACTCCCAACAATTGTTATCACAGGTCTCATAACTATCTTTAATCCTTACCATAACAAGCTCCACCTGATTTTTTTGTCAGAATGTCTGTTACAGTAAAAACATTTATACCCTGACAGAACTGGTTTCCAGTCATTGTTCTTTAACAATGTTTCATAAACAATAATGACATCAATATTTTAGGAAGGTAGCAAAATTTCCATTAAAAACTTTATTATTAATGCTACTAGCATTAACAACCATCGGGGATGCATTAAATTATGTTATCTGTGAACTATTAAATTTTCGACCTGGCAAAAATTCTGCCTAGTGTTTGCAAGTATTGTAAAATATCTGCTGCAAAAATTCTCTTCCCTGACTTGACAAATGCACGCCATCCTGTCTGAGCACATGTGTGCCCCAAATTAGGCTTGGATGCTCTACACATTTCCATTTTTAAAAAAGGACATTTTTTCCATGTAGGTATTTACCCAGAAAATCTTTTTATTCATGGTAACCTGCTATCTTTTCTATAGGTGATTTGTGAAAAATACATCCTAATACCAGTACAAGCTATATTATCTAAGAAGGCTGTCAGTTCCCTACTAACAGTCAAAAAGTCCTTGTGAATGATATCATTTATACTGACATGAATAAAAACAGATTGGTACTTCCTTACATTAAGGCGTTCCAAGGCTTGTCTCACATCTTCTATTTTTGCTCCTATCACGCATAACACTATTTGATGTTCATTATCTTCTCTGAAAATATGAGCATCAATCCTCTAATAATTGAATCTCCAGTTACAAGAATACCTTTGCTGACCATCTCTGAATAATCTTCAACTTCTGATACAGTAATATCTGCTCTATCAGTTGTTCACAAAAGTAACTAGACAGGATACACCACGAGACACCTTCTTCAACGAAACTCCTTTATTACAGATGATAGACAAACAGGGATAAGCGCTTTCGCGTGCTGCAAGCACGCTTCTTCAGATCAATATAACCATGTCTTTACTAGTTCTTTATATACCAACAAAACATCAATTACTAAAATCATTATGCAATTACATAATTAAATAATTAAATAACAGAGTTTCAGTTTTAGCTAATTAAAAGGGACCATGCCTCATTCTTTTTGTTTTTTCTCTCCCTAATGAATTACATATTCAAAATTTCAGGATGACCATTGCATTTCATGTATTGAAACTGTATTTTTCATACAAGAATAATCAAATCTTTTATTTGTTACCAAGTAATAAACTGCTTATTGATTAATCAGTGTTGACTTTTTAATATGAAAATATGAAAATACCTTCAAGTGAACTAAAGTAGAGTAACCCACTTCCCCTCATGTCTTTCCTCTAGGCTCTTCCTCTATCTAGCATCTACCCTGACATTTTTCACCTTTTAAACCTTATATGTAGTGAATTCTTCAATTACACATTCCTACTGTACATACATAATAGTCCTATATATTTATCAATTATATTACCTCATCGTACCTATGTATTAATCTTAATATAGATCAGGAATTTCTCTGATCTCTTGTCTCTTAATACCTATGTATTAACTATCAAAACTTGTAACATTTTCTCTGTTTATAAGTATGTAAACTAATGTCAATGTGGGAATTTTTCTCTGTTCATAAGTATGTAAACTAATGTCAATGTGGAATTTATAAGTATGTAACTATTGTCGATGTGGAGCTTTTCTCCCCGGGCCTCCGCTGAAAATGGACATGTATCCAGTCGGATTTTCCCGGTCAACAAATGTAAAATAAAATAAAATAAAATAAATAAAATAAATAAATAAAATAAAGTAAAATAAAGTGAAATAAAATAAAATGATACAAGTCCAAATTCATTATGACATGTTCCACCGTGACAACATTTTTACTTGTAAATGGTCCTAGCTATAATGCGCCTTTTTTTCTTTTAAGAAAAGAAAAGAAAAGAAAAGAAAAACCTCTTCTAAGTGCCAATTGCAACATAATACTTAAAACATGCTAAGCTTATAAAGGAGTTATTAATTAACTATCAGTAAAATTAACTGTCAGTAAAATAAAAAACGCTTCTTGATATTCAATAACTCTTATCGTATAAAATGCTGCGTTTAGTCAAAGGCAATGTCTTATATTAATATTCTGTGTCAAAATTCAAGTGTAAACTTAATCGTGTGTTTATCTTCTATCTACTGTTATACTCAATACAGTTAATCATATTACATACAGTTAATCATATTAAATAATCAATATATTTATAAAAACATCCACTTTGAATAATAATAAAAACTTGGAATGTATAAAACATGAGAAGTATGAAACACGAAATGTATGAGACATAAATTAAATGAAAAAAGTTCAATACTTAAAACCTGAGGCTGAAATTTCATCGCCCTTTGTGTAAGCATAACTTATCATAAAAATCTCTGTTCTATTATGTGCTTATGCGTAACCAAAACTGCTCTGTGTTTAAATTAAAACTTCTAAATCTAAAAACGTAAGGATCTATATTGTTCAAACCATAGATCCAATATTTAAATTGCTCAGTGCTTCGTGCAAATGTAATGGTGCTGTGCTGTGTAAATCCATCTTAAAAAACATGGATTTCTCAGAGTGGAGAACTCGTGCATCTTATATGTCATGGGTCCTAATGATAAAAGTTTACACAGTGCTTCATATAATGTAAAATATAGCAGCGATAACTCGCTAAGATGGTCAAAATTGATTCTATGTCTATATATTTCTATAACTGTTCTCTCACCACTTCATGTGTAAATTTCTTCTTTCACATCAATCATTTGTTGCCAATATTATTCTATTTGATAGTTGTCATTGGTTTGTGTTATTTTGTTGTTCACAATGTTAAGCAGAATTCTTATAAATTGTGCTCACACCACATATATAATGTATATGTATATTTTCTGAGAAATCCATGTTTTTTAAGATGGATTTACACAGCACAGCACCATTACATTTGCACGAAGCACTGAGCAATTTAAATATTGGATCTATGGTTTGAACAATATAGATCCTTACGTTTTTAGATTTAGAAGTTTTAATTTAAACACAGAGCAGTTTATAAGCACATAATAGAACAGAGATTTTTATGATAAGTTATGCTTACACAAAGGGCGATGAAATTTCAGCCTCCGGTTTTAAGTATTGAACTTTTTTCATTTAATTTATGTCTCATACATTTCGTGTTTCATACTTCTCATGTTTTATACATTCCAAGTTTTTATTATTATTTAAAGTGGATGTTTTTATAAATATATTGATTATTTAATATGATTAACTGTATGTAATATGATTAACTGTATTGAGTATAACAGTAGATAGAAGATAAACACACGATTAAGTTTACACTTGAATTTTGACACAGAATATTAATATAAGACATTGCCTTTGACTAAACGCAGCATTTTATACGATAAGAGTTATTGAATATCAAGAAACGGTTTTTATTTTACTGACAGTTAATTTTACTGATAGTTAATTAATAACTCCTTTATAAGCTTAGCATGTTTTAAGTATTATGTTGCAATTGGCACTTAGAAGAGGTTTTTCTTTTCTTTTCTTTTCTTAAAAGAAAAAAGGCGCATTATAGCTAGGACCATTTACAAGTAAAAATGTGTCACGGTGGAACATGTCATAATGAATTTGGACTTGTATCATTTTATTTTATTTCACTTTATTTTACTTTACTCTACTTTAGTTCACTTGAAGGTATTTTCATATTTTCATATTAAAAAGTCAACACTGATTAATCAATAAGCAGTTTATTACTTGGTAACAAATAAAAGATTTGATTATTCTTGTATGAAAAATACAGTTTCAATACATGAAATGCAATGGTCATCCTGAAATTTTGAATATGTAATTCATTAGGGAGAGAAAAAACAAAAAGAATGAGGCATGGTCCCTTTTAATTAGCTAAAACTGAAACTCTGTTATTTAATTATTTAATTATTTAATTGCATAATGATTTTAGTAATTGATGTTTTGTTGGTATATAAAGAACTAGTAAAGACATGGTTATATTGATCTGAAGAAGCGTGCTTGCAGCACGCGAAAGCGCTTATCCCTGTTTGTCTATCATCTGTAATAAAGGAGTTTCGTTGAAGAAGGTGTCTCGTGGTGTATCCTGTCTAGTTACTTTTGTGAATTTGGTACTGACGTTTGCTACAGGATACTTTAGGAGGTATTGCGGCAATTTGGTCTTATTTTATTTTTCTATCAGTTGTTATGAAGGATAGATCTCCATCACCATTAGTTTTATTAATCCCACTGTTTTCATTGTGTATTAAATTCTCATCCAGCTGGCACTGTAAATCCACAGCTTGGGCCATGTAGTCAACATCTGTCTTCCTCTTGATATTTCTTACAGTAATGTTCTTTAGTTTTTCCACGTTCAGTTTTAATTTTATCCTTTTCACCTGCCCCTTGCCTCTTTTTTCTACCTTCTGTTTTGGAACATTATGCCTTTTTCTACAAACTGAAGGTTTTCGGATAGAAAAATATTATCATTCCTTGTAACTTGTGTGTTACATAACAAAGTAGTGCCCTTTTTAGTACATATTCTCTTTACTTTACAGACATTAAAGTTTCTTTTTCTTCCTTGTTATTTGTTGTGAACTTTTTGTTTCTTTTTTGTTGCCTTCTAAACAATTCAGATCCTCAGATTGCTGAATACTTGCATCCAGAATTTTTAAGTCGTCAGGGGCATTGTCTTGTTTCATAGGGGTTGAATGATTTTTACAAACAATAGATGCATCATTTCCTAAATGTTTTCTATTTGTTCTTTGCCCAACATTATTTATATCACCAGTCCAGTCATTAATATATGTAACAACAGTTCTCCAAGCCATGTCAGTTTCACAAATGCAATTATCATCATTAAGTCTAGATTTACTTCTAATAATGGTAAGCAAATCGTCCAACTTTTGGCATGAGGAACACAGATCACCAATGTTATCAGCTGTTACCTTTAAATATGCATAGCATTTATTACACTGTACAAGATATTTGTGCATTAGCAAATCATTAATTGCATACTCATTTAAGGGATCCAAATTCAGCTTCAAACAAATATAATATTGTCAAACAAAAGAATAATCAAAACCAGTAACCACAGAATTCAACTTTTATGACAAAAAAATCACACAAGCAATATACAACTGAATGCTAAAGTAAGTACAGTAAAGTTGTACTGACCATACCGCATTTACGGTCATCTCATTACACAAATATCTTCCAACTTTTTTGGCTCTATTTATTAATTCTATTAATTCTGTTCATGTTCCTTTAATTTGGTGGTTATATAAGTGATTCTAAAGGAAACAGATTTATTCTGATGAAGTTCCAGTTCCCGGGATGAAAGCGCTCAATTTGAATTAAAACATTCTATTGTTTTTAGTTGGCTGCTTCTTCTGCTTTATTTTCTTCACATTTAATTGTTCTATTTAGATTATTGTTGAGTAGATGACAGCTCTGAAGTGAACAATGTTTGTGCTCAGTTATTTGTTTTTATTACGTTGTTCAGTGCAGATAAGTTTGGTTCTTTTTCTTTACTTCTTACCATTTCTGTCTCATTTCAAAAATAATGTTTTTTTTTCTTTACACCAAGTCACTTCATCATGTGAATTATAACATGACTGTAATCTGCAGAGTGGCCACATCTCCTAGCTTTTGGTCAGTACTTAATCTACCAATTCCTGTAATATATTGCACTGCTGGCCATAGTGTAAGATGATCCATAGAGAAGGAAAATGATGAAAGAAAAATCAATATATGTTCATTTATGCCCTTTCACTAGTCATCATTGGTTAAAATTCACCAGTAAGATTTCCCAAAAGGCACACTAAGACTGTATACTTTCTTGAATTTCACTGACTATGATTGCTGTTATTGACAGATGAGTACTGCAGCAACGGAAGCATTTTTTTTGGTCTTAAATGTAGGTTATCTAAGGTGAAATGTGGACAAACCTGGCACCAGATATAGGCTAATCTGTATCCTGGACATTGTTGTTGCAAAAAAAAAATGTGTGTCCAGGGCTATCAAGTGATATGACAGCTTATGTGATCAAAAAGTTAGTGGCCACAACAACTGTTCATAATTTTACTTCATATTTTGACGCATTTCTAAAATTGTGGTTTTCTGCCAAATCACTGGCGAATCATTGAGGGCTCAAGTCAGAAAATAATGGCAGACATTTGAGTTTCAGACATCATATCCTTCAGAAAATTCATGCTAATATAAAACATGTTTGTCTACCAATTTTCTAAGTTTGTAAGAGTAATATTTAAAAAGTGCCCTTATTTTTTTGGCTTTGTTTCCCCCATTATTTATGGCTTTGTCCAGAGTTCTTGCTCTATGAGGTTAAGAGGTATGCATTATTTCATATTACATACCACTTACTCTGTAGGCTTACATTACATGCTTAGCTTAGTACAGTCAAACAATAGACATATAGCATTTAATTGTCAAAAGACTATAAATAATAGGGTCTATATTATAAGACTGACATTTGAAAACATCGAGCAACATATGGTCAACACCATATGGTCAATGTCTTCAAACATCGACCTTATAAAAAGACAAAAAAAAAAAGAACAAAGTACCCTAATGGGTTTAAGCAGGGGGAGCAAGCTCCACCTGCACCCCCCACTACTTAAATATACCAACTCTGAGACCGCACTACATTGCAGTAAATGGAAATCTCCCCTTACAGAGATTTCCATTTACACACTCGAGATTCTGAGCATTCGATATTCTCGTGTCGACAATGTCAGATTCGACATTGTCGGCTTTCGAGAATATAATATAGATCCAAGTAATATTACTACATCAAGATGTAATATCAATTATCTGTGTTGCATACACTGCCCCTTTCTAGGAGATCCTGCATGATACTAAAAAGATCGTCCCTAGATAGTGATAGCTGCATAGCATAAAATTCATTGCAGTGGAGGCAAATCTGTGCCTGGTTTGGGTTGGGTACAGCTGAAAAGTTAAACAGATTAATGCCAGGTTACAAGATGTAGCCCTTCTTTTTGGACACATACATTCAGTGCACATGTTTTTTTTAACAACCAGTACAGAAGCTCATGACAGTAAAGTTTACAAAAGGGTTTCTGTCCACGTTCTAGTTTGGCACTGCATCTGTACTAGTAAGTGTGTGTGTGTGTGTGTGTGTGTGTGTGTGTGTGTGCCAACATTATCTATTATTGAGAGATGCAAAAACTAAACTAGAGACCAACTTGTCACAATCAAACACTTCCTGTGGGTAACATACACTAACATCAGGGCACCCTAGGTGAATGGTTCCACAGCACTCCGCCCAGACATACACGCACTTTCACATACACACAGATACATAATGCAAACACACACACACACACACACACACACACACACACACACACACACACACACACACACACACACACACACACACACACACACACACACACACACACACACACACACACATCAACCATTGTCCCTGTGGTCCCCCAAACCTGGCCTACCTATATCACTCAGATTACATTTTTCTTCTTTTTCCTCACAATGTCTTATTCTTTCATTTTTTAACTGCATTTATGCATTCATTAATTTAAAACATCCTAACTAGGCAACACTGCATTATGCATTATACTGATCTGTGGAGGAAATAAATGCACTAAGCTGAGGATTTAGAGGTCACTAGGTCCCCAAAGCCATGAAGGTTCCAGATGTTCCTAAATGCATTTCAGTGGTTTTTAATAATATGTTCATCCAATGACAACCTGAACAAATATCTTGATTAAGGATAGAAGGTGTTGCACTTCAACTTTCCCTTTTCCTGCATCCTTTCAATATATCCTAACCGACAAAGACTACTCTGTAATAACTGTGGAGGGAATAAAGTAAATAAGCTGGGCATCTGGAAGCTGCTAGATGCTCAGAATCCAGAAAGATTCTAGGTACTGGGGATATAATTTAGATCATTTTTTCAACCATTGATCCAACGATACCCAAATGAAAACCTGATTAAGGAAAGGACTTCAGTATTATTCTTCTACTTTGTTTTTTCCTGCATAGCCTCAACAGACCCGACTAAACAAGACTACACTTGGATGAAATAACCATGTTAAGCCAGGGATTTTGGGGGGTACTCGGCAAGTAGAAGTTATTGTGGTTCTATATGCTCTGAGTTGCATTTCAGAGCTTTTTCCCAACCTTTTTGAACAAAAATCATGATCAAGGAAAGTAATACAGTGTTATTCTTGTTTCCTGTATCTTTTCAACAGACTATAACAGACCAAGACTACACTTGGAAGAAATAACTGAATTAAGATAGGAGTCTGGGGGACACTAGACTACCGGAAGATATGAGTGTTCTATGTACTCTGCATTGCATTTTAAAGTGTTTATCAATCTTTTGATCCAATGATGGACTGAACAAAAATTATATGGAAGGGAATTCAGTCTTATTATTTTATTTCAAAGTATAAATAAGTTTTATCCAAGGCTTAATGCTTAATTCAGACATATGTTTGTGATAAAAAAAAATAACAGTTATGTAGTTCACCTTTGCCACACACAAACAGTTGCCACACATTAAAGAATTTCCAAAGAACTTCACACATTTCAGCTTAGTTCTGCACAGTGAGAATAATGAGCAAGCTGCAGCAGGCAGCTAATCATTTTCCTATACAGACAGCTACAAGAATTATAGCTATGTTATCAATTCATATGTCAGATGTCTAGTTAAGTAGTCTTACTTCACACAAATGCACACTAGTCATGAAAGCCAAACAGTAACTGTTAGTAAACAGCACAAGGCTAGCTATTTTCAACATACTGCTCCAACTATCACTCTGCAGTTATAGTTATTTATGTGTGGACTTTACATGATAGTGATAAAATCTGGTGACCCAGTATTGCGTTTCAGCTCTGTGAACTTTCACACAAACAGCAGATACACAATAAAGTTTTCAAAACTGCTTCATACAAAGCAGTGTTAATCCTGAAAATGCACACTACTAATCCAGCAAAGCCAGCTACTGACTCTTTACAGAGAGAAAACAAGAGGGTCAGTTACTAGCAGTTACAGATTAAAATGATGGACATGTATTGCATTTCAGCTTTATTTAATCGAAATAGTAGACACAGACATCAAAGTATTTCAGATTGCTTCACAAAAAATCACAGCAATCATACAAATACACACTAGTCCTGCCAAGACAGATAGTGACTGTTTAAACTGAGAAAACCTCAAGTTGGTCAGTTACTTTCTTCAGTCAGCTACCAGAGCAGTTTCATCTAAAAATCACAGCAATATATTTTATTTCAGCTTTGTTTCATAGACACAGTAACAACAGATTAAAGTAAGTTCTTTCACAAAAAAAAACAGTAATCCTGCTAAGTCAGAGTAATGATCAAAGAACAGCCATTAGTCATATTCCACCACAGACTTGCCAGTAACGTACTTAAATCCATTTAGTTAGAACAACAGACCAATCACTATATCCTCATGCTCCAGAAATGGTAATTTCCATACTGAAGATCACTAAACAAGAAAGCATGTGTATCCCAGCACTGTAAATACAGCCAGTTGATAACACTAATACTTTCAAGGATATTCTACACTGGATAGCACATTATATATACCAAGAAACAGTAATACTAGGAGAACTTGCCATAGACTGACTAGCAATCAATTCTGACACCCTTAATAATGCAGCACATTTGCATGGTTTCTCCCAACCTATCTGTACTCCAAGTAGGCTCAGTAAAACCACAGTCATTCCAACTTGACTGGATTCCTACTTAATTCACTTAATATAAGTTTGTCGGGTAGAGTCCTACATCCAATATGTAATCACATTCTGACGTTAACATTTACACATCTACATAATGCAAATAAATCTATAAACAAGTGCACACTCTCTCAATATTCAAGCTTTTAACAATAGCCCAACCCACTGCAGTTGGTCATCGCTAAATACACTATCCCTCAATGAAGCAGTATCCATATTCAACCCACTTAGAACAAAAAATTAAAATCAAACTCATCAAACAGCTCATGGTACAAAGAGATAAAGCATGGAAAACTCGGGTTAAAAACAAAACCCAAAGTTCTTACAAAACCATCAGACAACTCAGAAATGAAACCAAACAAACAAATCAAACCAGAGAAGCAATCCTACTACAAACTACTACAACATAAACACCAAAATGATCCTAAACATTTATAGTTCTCTTTAAATAAACTTCTTCATTCAGGCTAGTCCATCATGCCTCCACCATCAAGTAACAATACCTCTGGACCCATTGTTTCTCAGTTCAGTTCATATTTCATACAAATTGTTCTGCCTTTACATAAGGGGAGTTCCACCTTCACACCCGCTATCCCACAAAAACAAAAACAAATCAAACAAAAAAAAAAAAAACAGAAACTCAGCCAGGACAATTAATTCTGGAGTATGTCCCTCCAACAATTGTAAAAATGTATCTATACAAGTTAAAGCCATCCTCTTTAGAAGCTGAAAATATAAAAGGTGCAGCAGATGCCCTAGCTTTCCCCATCTCAAGCCTTATTAAAAATTCTGTCGCTGAAATCTATGTCCCATAACTCTAAAAAGTAATTCATTATACACTACACAAATGGGGGAACATCTACTGATTTCTCTAACTATATATGTATATTGCTCTTAATGTCTTTCTGGAAAATACTAGAAAAACGTACACACAATCAGTAACTAAAATACCTCATGGGTAATAAACTCCTCTCCAGTACTCAACATGGTGTTCCTCCCAAACAGAGTACAACAAACTGCCCTTCTCGATTTCCCAAACATAATAAAACTAAAGACAAATTCAGGCCCCTTACTAGCTTCTACTTTTCTTGATCTAACTAAAGCATTTAGTACTGTTTCTCATGAAAAATTGCATTCTCTGCCCTCAGCCTTTCCCACTCAGCCCTGTCATAGTTTCATGGTTATCTCTTAAATAGACAATAAGCAGTAACGTAGCAACAAGATTTTTCTTACAACCATCTTGTCTCCATAGGTGTCCCACAAGGCTCAAATCTAGGCCCCAATTCTTCAATACAGTAGACTCCCTATTATCCAGTTTTGCTGGGACTGGACCATAGGCTGGATAAACAAATCGCTGGTTAATCGGAAAAAGCATACAAAATAGCATTTATAGATTATAAATAAGCCAGAATAACAGGATTTGTGTCAGTATACATTTTTCTAATGAATATAAAGTCTAAAGCTCAATTGTCTGTCATTATTTAGCCTAGAGGAGGTGGAAGTGTTGTTCTTCCCCTTTCTAGGGCTATGGCAGAAATTTGATGGCTGGTTAAAGAGAAGGCCGCTTAAAGAAAGGCCGGATAAGAGGGCGTCTATTGCATCTCCATAACTAAACTGCATGTTGCCTCCATGCAAGTGTTTATTGTGCAACATGCTGATGATGCCAACCTCATCTGCTCCGACCCTACCCTCTCAAAATTGAACATACTTGCAAACTTGAACTAGTCTTTCTCATATACATAAAAACATGGCTATAAAAAGCATAACTCCTTTTAAACCCTAAAAAAATGATGCTCTTTTACCACAAAACTGTTTACTGATCAAAAACAAGTATTCAAAATTATTTCCAAAATAACAGCAGAACAAAAGTAGTGCAACAAGCAAAACTTCAAGAAATCACAGCCGGCGAACATTTAAAATTCAATCAAGACATCCTCCAAGCTGCAAAAAAAAAAAAAAAAAGCCAAAAACTAGGCTTGCTTTGCAGAAGTAAACATTATTTTACAGACAGCAGCAGGAAAACTATTGCTTCAGCCTTCTTACTTCTATCTCTCCTATATGTTTCCTCCATCGTAACCATCTTCAAAAGTACCCAAAAAATGAAATTAGAACATTGTTATAACAAAAATGTTAGATTTGCTGATAACTTTTTTACTAAACACTCATTGCATCACTGTCAAACCCTTAAACTGGCTTGACTTTCCTCAGTACCTAACCTTCACACTACTTACAGCACATAACCTAATCTACAAACCTGACAACTGCCCTGCTCTACAAGACAAATTAAAACATTACCCACCTGTTATGGATCTTTACTCTCAAAACAACCTACTTTTACATATTGGCAAACCTAACAATTCTTTTGAAGACTGACTTTGTAGGTTCACAAGAAAGTACTAGGCTAACTTACCTTGCAAGCCATTTTAAGCCTAGCCAATTTTCCTTCTTGTTGAAATAACCTATCCCATTTGGTTATAGACTGGCCTTACCTATCCCATGGTCAGTAATTACATATAATCCCTAATGAGAATAACTGGGATCATACTACAGATTATTTGAGTGGGCCCACGCATGGGGTAAAACATTTAGAAGCTGCCTCTGTCCATTAGTAGTACAGGGGAAGTCCTGGGCTAAATTTCTAAATTTCCCAGGCATAGCTCTAAGGTATGCATCAATATAGACAGGTGATATTTGTTTTATGTAGATGAGGAGTGTGTTCTACAGCAGAAGTATCCTCTGCAAGATATACCTGTCCCTCTAATCCATTCTATTGATGTTGCAGAAGAGGTTTACATCCCTAGACTGCGCATTTCTGATGCATTTGACCTGTTGATAAGCAGTAAATTGATCAGTAATGGGTCAGAAGATGCTTTGTATGCCAGACACAGGTCACTTCTTGGTAATCTGTAGGATACCGAGTATAATGATAGGACTTTGAGTTGGCACATGTCAGGCATGCAGTTTAAGGCTTGTATCCTTTTACTAAGGTACCTTTATGGGCATTCCAGTTGCTGCATGTGTCAGGACAGATACATGCCAAAGGAGGCATTATATTCAATGACTGACCTAATTAGGGATGAGTAAAGCAGAACAAACCTAAGACCTGAACACAATCCCTTTGTTTATAAGCTGTGCAGTACAGAAGGACTTACTTACAACAACAGACACATTTTGGTCAAAAGAAGCCACTGTCCACATAAGTTCCCAAATCCCGAGCAACTGGGCCAAAATGTAGGGGTGTATTGTCAATAGGGTAGTTCCCTAGGGTACATGACTTCTCAAAGGATATGATAATATATTTTTTGGCATTTAGTTTCACTCCATGATTTTGGCACCAGTTATTTGTTTGATACAAACCTTTCTACAGGGTGGCTAAGTCATTTGGGGATTCAATGACTCCTTCTAGCTTACAGTCATCTGCAAATGTGATCAGCCAGAGCCTTTTGATATCAGCTTTTACTTCAGTAAAGTAGATGCCAAACAAGAGAGGTCCCAGCACAGAGACCTAGGGATTCCACTGGTGACTGGTCTTTTTATGGAGATAACTTTCCCTATTCTGATTATCTATGTCCAATTTGTAAGCAAGATGGCAATCTATCAGGTAACATAGGGGTTTCTTCTTAACTACGCATGAGTGGGGAATTGTGTCAAAAGCTTTAAGCAGGTTGAAGTATGCACTGTGTACCAAGTATGCACTGTGTACCATTTTCTCCTCATCCATTGCTTTGGTGAGCTTTTCAAAAAAAAAAATCCACTAGGTTGAGTAAGCATGACCTGTCCCTGACAAATCAAATCTGAGATGCATGCAGTGTTTGGAGGTTCCTTATATCCCGATTGATTAATTCCATTACAAGTCTTTCTATGACTCTGCATATGTGGTTAGTCAGACTTATGAATCTGTAATTGCTTGGGCCTGTTGAAGGTCTTCTCTTGTGCTGGGTAATCAGTGTAGTTGTTCTCCATTTGCTTGGCAAAAAGCCTGTATGGAAGCTGAGATTGAACAGTGTAGTTAGGGGTGTGGTTAAATTGTGTTTCATACTAATTAAGATGTATATACTCCTACTATGTCTCCAAACTATGGACCTCCCTCCCATTTGATCTTAACAAAATAGTCAAACCAAATATTTTCAAAAAACAAAAGAAACAACACCTATTTAACCCCTGGCTCTGCACTTGCTCAACCCCAGGTTAAAACCAAAACAGCAAGCACAACAACTATACTTTATCCCCACTTTCTCACTAACTTTTATCTATTCACTCTTGATTGAATTCAAAACTTTACTAACCACTACCAATCAGTTTCTCCATCATGCTTAACTCTCACTCCTCCTTATAGTGGACTACTGAATACAAAAGCACTTTTTAATAGTTTTTATTCTATGAACACAAAATGGCTAAGCTACATACTATAATGGTATGATCATGACTGTTGTATAAATTTCTCATGTATTACACATTTCTCCTTCTTCTACTGAAAACAAATTTCCACAATATGGAAATATCATGACAACTGCAATAATTTTAATCTATTTTCAATTAATGTATTACTCAAGTCCCCTACCAAGTTTTATACTCTCTACATATATACTTTTGACTATATGGTGTTGTAACCTAAAAGGAAATTGTCTCTATGTAAGTATCTATCTTCACTTCCTGTTATGGCACTATGAATAATTTTCGAACAGCTTTTCTCCTCAGGCCTCAAAGGAAAAGGGGTACTTTGCCCAGTCAGACTTTACTGGTTAACAAATGGAAAATAAAATAAATAATAATAATAATAATGCCAAACTTACTGAAGCTAACCCAAGTAATCAGGCATTAGTAGCAATACCCTCTATGGAAATCAAGTTTCTGACCAAGTAGAAGGGACCATTTGATGCAACTAAAAGAAAAGAAAACGAGTGCTCTACAAAGTCAAACAGCTAGAAAAGAGAAAGGTTTAACAAATATATCACATTATTATGAGGAAGCCAGGGAACAAAGCAAAACATTTTGCAGTGATCTTCCAAAGTTAAGTTCTGAGGAACCAAGGAATCTCTTAGTGAAGTACAGCTAAAGGAATCTATCAAAAATAAAAAATATATAAATAAATAAAAAACGGAGGTAAGAGAACATCTATTAAGAAATAAAGGGGTGTTTTCAGAAATGCATTGGAAATTAAAACTGACTGAAGATAATACAGAAACAGTACCAGACAGAAAGTTATACTGAGACCTTACAGAATACTGCATCAAAAATCAGGAAAGAGAAGGTGTCGAAAAGATGCTTAAGCTAGGTGTGACAGAAGAGTTATAAAGTGATTTGAGCAGCTCAGGAGTATTAAATACTAAAAGTGATGTTCAAAGTTAGATGCTGAATTGTAGCTAAGGTCCTCAAAACAGGCTATTAGAAGCTGATCTCCAGGTTACTACAGTCTACTATTGACTGCTGGAATTCTCACCTACCTGACGTTCAGGCTATATTAGAATATGTAGCACAGGCCATAAATGCTAACTGGGTATGGAGAAAGTCCAGTTCTTACAGTACAACTTGGAAAAGCAGAGGACATAAACTATCCTGTACCCTCCAATAGGAGAATTAGAATATGTCACACAGACAGACTTCACCATAAATGTTAACTGGGTATGCGGAAAGCTAAGTTCATTTCATGCAACTTGGGAAAACAAAGAACATATTTAAACTTTCCTGTACCCACCAATAAAAGAATAATCAAAACTTTTCTTGAGTTGCCTTGGTACTGTTGAAAGTATTTGCATAACTTTGTGACTATAGAAAGTTTTTGCCTAATTTTGTGACAATCACTTACCTTTTGCTTAATTTATATTTGTTAACCAGGATATACCACTTTTCTCCATGGACATTTTTCAGACTCATCCCAGTTGCACTGTATAGTTAGGTGAGTTGTTCAGAGTCACTCAGTTAGGCAATACGGGCAAAGGGAATCAAACCCTGGACCACTTTACCACATGAAACAGCCCATTAACAGCTCCTTAATCCTCTGTGACAACTGCCAGACTTTACAACTACTGCCAGACCTGCACATCCCACAGGGGATAATGTAATTTCAGGATGGCGCAGTGGTCGCATTGTTGCCTCACAACAAGAGGTTCTCTGGTTCAGTTCTCGGCTGGGGTGCCTTCTGTGCCTCCCTGTGCTGGTATGGGTTACCTCCAGGTACTGTGGTTTCCTCCCATGTTGCAAAGACATATGTCTAGATTGTTTCTTCTCGGGCCTCTGCTAAAAATTGGCTTTGTTCCAAGTCGGACTTTTCCGATAAACAAACATTAAATAAATAAATTTGAAATGGTGTCTTGATGCAGACAGATCATTTATTGAGCTAATACAGATGGTATACTCTGGACCTGTGTTAGTAACTTAGAATTTCACTAAAGAGTTTACCTTATATACCAATGCCTTAGATAAAGGTTTGGGGCACTGCTATCTCAAGACATTCAATGTGAAGAGTGTCCTGTGTGCTACAACAATGGGTAATTACTAATCCATTAATAGAGAGCACCTAGGAATGAAGTGGGCTTTCAATGCCCCAGAATTAATAGTTAGGTATGTACATATGTTTCATGACTTACAAATCAAAATCTTGATGTGTAGTTAATGGGATACAGCCCATCACTATGAGTTCAAACCTTGGGTATTCTGTGGGTTTGACATAAAATGTTAGTTTTACGTAAAAGGAGTAATGTGTCTTCAAAGCAATATATTGCAGTCTTTACTGTGTGACCATTCTCAGAGACAGCTAGACAACTCTGTATTAACTAACTATTAATGAGGTGCTAATTGACCATTAGTGTACAGCAAAGTACATAGTGAGTGTGGTCGAGATTGCTTGGAAGACGCCAAAAGAATGGACTGTGTAACCCAAAATGGGGATAACTTTTGGTGTTATACTACAAATAAGCATCTGGAGTATAGAGCTGTAATTGAGGCTTAGTGAATGCCTACAGCCTAGGGTGACATGTAATTGTAAAGGCTGAGAGACACTATAGTATTGTGGATGAAAGTATTAAAAAGGCACTGTTTTGTTCCTATTTTAAGCAAATGTAATACTAATGCTGTTCTCCTATGACTTTAATAAAATGAACCTTTGTTTTATGGGATTTATGGCTCCACTGTCAAGGGGTGAGTTATTGGATTACACAACTAAACTGTTTTTTTTTTGTTAATTTTATGATTTTTTTATATTATGTTGATTTCCAAAATGACAGCATTAATCACTTGCTAGTCAGTGCTTGTGCATTTCAGTAAATCAACGTGTGTGTGTGTGTGTGTGTGTGTGTGTGTGTGTGTGTGTGTGTGTGTGTGTGTGTGTGCGTGTGTGTGTGTGTGTGTGTGTGTGTGTGAGTGTGTGTGAGTGTGTGTGCGTGTATAAAAGTCACAGTAAACCTCCCCTTATATAAGCAGCTCGATTAATCAACTTATCAGAATGTTTATTTATATGTTTTTAGGTCACTATGTAAGTTTTATATATTTTTGCCTTACTTTACATTAACATGTTTATATATGGGAGAGTTCTTTAAATTCTCCAGTATTGCTTTTAATTGTCTAAATTGTTTTAATTGATTAATTGAGCTGCTTATATAAGGGGAGGTTTACTGTGACTTTTATACAAGGATCTGAAGAAGCTGTAATGGTGAAAGCGCTCATCCGTATGTTATAAGTGCACATTCTTGGAATTAAATTTGGAGTTTTGTTCTTACTTCTGCTGTACTCCGCTTCCTTTGTGACTAACATTATATCTACCTCACGGAACTACAGCGTTTGCTTGCTGAGCAGTGGATTTTACTTTACTTTATTTTTTATTCAGTACATTTTTTCTGCTTGCCAGCAAGAGTAAGACTCTTTTCTTGGGTAATGGTGAATCTTGAACTGAATTATGTCCCGAGAAGTGAAGACTGTGGGACTGGAGCGTTGCAGGCGTGCTTCCAACAGTATTTAAAAGAAACTGTCAGTGCATCTCTGTTTTTTGAGTCTACGCCGACCTCCGGTGATGTCATGACGCCAACCTTGAATTTGGAAAGACTACATGCAGTTTTGGATAGCATGGAGAAGGATTTCATGAGGCTCAAACGCTTACAAACACAGCGGATACACTTCCAGTTCTGCCTTGAACAACATATTATTCCACGAGGTTTAAGGGTTCTTAATAAGCCAAATCAAGGCAAGGAACATCCAGATTTACTCGCGAAATGGCAACACCTGAACATTGAGGTGAGTCACAAGTATTTGCAACTACTAATTGACTTTTTCCTCCCTGAGGAGGTTATGTTAACAGATAATATCAAGCGCAAACAGCAGAAGCTGTTTAGTAACTTTTCGGATAAGGTGGTTGCACCATTGTTTGAGAACTTGCTTGATTGTGTGCTAGCGTATGAAAGAAAACTTTTACAGCAGAAAAAACACAAAGCCACCAGGGATATTAATGATTTTAAATTGGGCAATGTATTCTTATGGCCCAGAATAGGGCAGGATTCCTCTACAACCTTTCAGATGCATAGGGATCCTTCTACCCCCATGCCTCCTAGGAAAGTAAAGGAATCTACACACTTTAATTTTATCAACGATGTTACAAGCAATAGTGTAACAAACAACATGAATGTGGGTGTTGAATTAAATGGACATAACAGCTTTACTCCTGTGGAGATGGACTCTGCCCAAGTTTGTACTGGGGGGGGGGTCACCATCAGTAATGGTGCATGTATTTTGGAAGAAATACCACCTGTCGCTGGGACTACCACAGACAATTGCAAGGACTCTGTGGATGTTATTCATATTGTACATCCCAGTACATGTACTAGAAACAACTTATATCCTGATGTACATGTGGTTAAGAATAGACCTGTTTCTACAAAAGAATGATCAGAGCCTGTTGTTAAACCTAAGAAAACTACTACTTTGACTGATTCCAGCAAGCTCTCAAGTTTGGATTTGACTTTTCCTCTGCCAGTGTGCATGGAGAAAGGTCCTCGCAGACCTCGCTCCATGAGCAGGGGAAGACAGAAGAGGAAATTATCAGGGGGATTTTATGCCCCATCAGACTTTAAAGAGAATGTGGAACAACAAGCGTTAATTTATAATTTGTCCCACATTACTCTAACAGATGATGATACCAGTTTATTAAACAAAGGTTTGAATTTTATTCCTAAAAGCCAGAGCAAATTGACTGATACAATGGTGGACTTAAAACTTTTTTGTAGGAATGTAATGCTTAGATTCATTTATAATGATTCTGAGAAAGAATCAGCACAGAGCAGGAAGTTTGCTTTTAAGAATTTAAGTAATTTTGTACCAACTCACCACCCATTAGTTGAAGCATTCCTTAAGTTAACAGAGGAGGAATTGTATAGTTACTATAATACTCAACTGGGACCCCAAAAACAGAAGAGGCGGGATAACTTCAGCTTTCGGGAACGTCAATGTCTGAGGAAATTGCAGAATGATCCTACCATTATAATTAGACCAGCTGAAAAAGGTGGGAAAGTTGTAGTATTGGATATGTCATTTTATACGGAGGCTATGTCCTCCATGTTACAGGACAGGTTCTATGAACATACTTCCATGGAACAGGTTCATTCAATAGTCAGATATATTCATGACACACTTTATGACATTCTTAGAAGTAATTTAATAAATAAGGAGTTATATGGATACCTTATGATTTATACACCCACTATACCGATTATACAAGGTCTCCCCAAGGTACACAAAAATATGAAGAACCCACCCATGAGACCCATAGTTTCTGGTCGTGGTTGGGTAACTGAACACCTTTCAGTTTTTGTGGAGAAACATCTGAGATGTGTATTGAATGACAATGTTACAGTCTTGAAGGATTCCAAGCAATTTTTGATTGATCTGTATGAATGTATTGGACACCATGATAGAATCTCTAGTTGTACTTTTGTGACTTTTGACATTCAATCCCTATTTACTGTAATACCTAATGATATAGGACTTGATTATGTGTTAAATTATCTGAAAGCACACAGTACTTACACTGCAGTATTGATAGACTTCATAGTTCATTTTCTAGAACTGGTCTTGGAGAACAACTTATTCATGTTCCAAGACCAGATCTATAAACAGCGTGATGGCGTAGCTATGGGCACTCCATGTGCAAATAGCTACGCCAACATGTTCCTTGCATATTGAAAGGAACATGTTTTATTTAAGAATGCACTTTTCTGTGAACATGTGGTGTTCTACAGAAG
>NC_056732.1:758717156-758737156 GCF_019279795.1 Protopterus annectens | reverse complement strand
TAATTGTGGCTGTTTTCCATTCAGCTGGGATGAAGCCAGTGTTGAGACTGTGACTGAAAAGAGTAACCATTGGTGATGGCGCATGGTTCCTCACTCATACCTGACTTATGATACTTGTAATGCTGTGCTCCTTTTTTCATACAACTAATACATTCTCTATTCTTTTCACACAGTTGTAGAACATCTTTACTGCAGTATCAAATCCCATTTTTTAGACTACAGAATTTGAGTCTTCTTGTGACACTTTTTATATTATATTCCATTCCTTTCGCTCAAGAAGGTTGTTAACAAATAAATCACTCCAGCCATGGCATTTGGAGAGTTCCCTACCATGATTATATACCAATGCCTGCCACAGTGGTGATATTCTATGCTTAAATGATAGCACACATTTTTACCTTTAGCCTCTTCTGTGCTCACTACTTTAGTGATATTTTTTGGAGGCAAGAGCATGATCTCCTCTCTGGTAATTTTGCTGTATCTCTTGCTCATGTGAGCAGTGTTTCTGTAGTCAGCCACTCACAATATCTTTTAGTTTCCTATATATTCATGCTCCTTTAAATAACACATATATTGCATTGTTGCCATGTATTTTGTCCTCTGCTTTACTTGTTGGCTTAATAGCTCTTCTTCATTTTTCTTTCACACACTTTTGTTCATTCACTAATAGATGGACCCACTAACAACTCCTGTTGCTATTTCATATGCAGGAACTACTATATTACACATGTATAATGTGCAGAGTTGTTTTTTATTGTAGCTGTAGTTACTAACCATTTTTGTTCTTATGTCTTTTGTAGAAATATGCACAATGTCATGTATGTCTAATAAATCTACAATGTACAATGTAGCAACTATAATGAGTAAGTATTCTTATTACTGTTCTGTTATGATTGTGACAGTAATGATGTTTAAAATATTAAGAAAGTAGCAAAAGGTCAGATGTTAGGCTGTAAGCCTTAGATGGACAAGGTTTGGGGGTTTTAGGCATAGGCTCTATACATCATCAGTGGCAACCAGGATGACAGAACAGCAGATTCTTTTAAATAAGCACAACTCAGCTTAAAAAGACAAGTGAAGTCACATGATACAGAGCACAATGAACTAATAAGAAGGAAAGGAGAGACAAAGCAATTTAAAGTGACAGGCAGTAATTGCAAAATTATAGAGAATACCTGCACAAACCATGAAAGTAACAGAAAAGTGTAGCAAAACCGAAATAAAAATGCTTTAAATAATTCTTAAAAATATATAAAAAAACAAATATTCAAGATTAATCAAAAATGTTTCAGAATATATCACTATATGACTATGACAACAAAAAACTTAAAGAAACCGATACCCTTTTTAGACACATTACATTATTTCCAGAACATAAATTTCATTTTTGGGTCTTCGAACAGGTGAGACTAGACCCTAGGGCTGGTCCTTGGTTCGTATTGCTGGATGAGAGGGAGCTGTGGTGGCAGATATTTTTACATGCATCTCTGCCACCAGGTTTGAATGATGTCATTAGTATTAAGTGCTCTCTAAAAAGGAGAGCATTGGACAGATAGTGATATCTCTGTCCGTCTACCTCCTTAACTGAATAAACTACTGGAAACTTCAACAAAGAGTCCTTATTCCTCCCACAAGAAGGGTATCAGAGATATAGTCTCCTAGATCTACTAGATAAAGTGATTTTATCTGGACAAATTAAAGTATGGCCTAATATTACCATCACTGCACACCAGCTCTATGAATAGTTAACGACAGTTGAAAATTAAATTTGCAGATTTGTCCAGCTAACAGGTGTTAGGACCTGACAGGGTATAACTGGCTAACAGTAAGTAGCAGAACAACCGTTCTCCTTAGGTCTGTGTTTTTAAAAATCACCAAGAAAGGGCAATGCCTACTTTTGAAAGAAAAGCTTCCCATCAGACAAAAAATTTACCCAATTTCAATGAAGTAATTAGCTTGGTTAGACTCCAACTTAAAAAATCCATAGGTGAAATGGCTTTATCCAGACTTGATATTGTAATTTGAAACCACTTATTAATTAAAGTAAAGGAACAAAATCATTTGGTTTTTGAGATTCTTTTAAGAACATCTCTTTAAAGAAACTTGCTCTTCATGCTGCATAACCATGGACCATTCATATGACATTAAAAAATCAATCCAAGTAACCAAGAATCCAATAAATCCACCTGCAGTAAGACGACTCCAATTCCAGAAAGGAAGTCACATGCCAATATTTTAAAACCACCATGAACAGCTTTATTAAATCTTACAAATGCATGATTAGCTTTTCATCTTAGCTACAAAACAGACTTCATCAGAATAAAATAACACAGCCCTGGAAGTCTTTTTAAAATAAAACAACTGACTGATTGCAATTAACTAATTAATCATTTGAAAAAAACTTAAAGGCACCCATTCTAAGTCTGTGAGTGTAGGACAAATGAAACAGGACTATATGAAAGAGCATTAAATAAAAATAAGTGCATAAACATTATTTAACTAATATATTTATAAATTATGCAGCAAGTAAATACAAATATGACTTAAAATATATATGACATAAAAAAGTTCATCAGTAGGCAAAACAATGAATGCCTTCATAATGTATGCCTTATATACAGTCTCTTGAAACATGACTGACTAATTTCATTTTTACTTCTATTTCTGACAATGGATTCTCTAGTCACTATCTGCCTTTTTTCAGACCTATGTATTTTATTTCACTTCTGAATTGTATCTGTTGTATGGAATTCATATTTACATTTAATTAGTTGCAAGTTTACAAATTTAATTAATGTCAATGTTACTTAATGTTCGTTGTATTATATTAACTGCCTTTTATATCCAGATTATGGCTGAAAGGGTTTGACAACCAATTGTCTTACCCTGTTAACAAACTGAAACAAACAAAGTTATGCCTCGTTATCCTCCTAATTTCAGTCAATAGTGTATTTGTCAAAATCTTTACATTGTTATTGTCTAATCTAGACGTGTCCAACCTGTGGCCCGCAGGCCGCATGCGGCCCTCAGAGCTCTTCCATGCGGCCCTCAACCTCTAACTGCAACATCGATGTACGCATGCCCCAAAACACTTTTTTTGTTTTGTGTTTTTCACTCCCGTGACCTGTAACGCTAATGTCGGTGTGCGCATGAGCCAAAGCACCCTTCTAGTTTTGTTTTTGAGCCAAAAAAGGGTCAGTGTGTTTACGCCATTATTTTGCGCCGAACAATCAGTGTGTGTGTGTGTGTGTGTGTGTGTGTGTGTGTTCTCGCTGAAGAGGGACCCATGTATGGATTTGCCACTGTTGCCTTTGAAAGTGACAGCAATTACCTGTGTTAATAGGCAAGTACGGAGTGAGTGAGTGCATGCATGAAAGCAGAATTGTGTGCGTGAAAGTAGAAGAGTGTGTGTATGTGTGTATATGTGTGCATGACAGAGAGAGAAGCATGCACAAAGAGGCTAGCAATGATCAGTCTACCTACTGAACATAAACAAGTTAGCTCACAAATATATCATACATTAAGAGTACACTTTCATTAAATTGTGGCTTTCCTGACAGGGAGAGTGTTGTATTGAACATGAACTCATACCTCTTAATTGTACGGATTTTCAAAGAATGTCTGAATTTTTGCCTTATTTTCCAATTTGTGTCTTTTGCTTAGGAAATAAAAGTAGTCATCCAAGGTAATGCAGTTCCAGGGAGTAAGAATGAGGCAGCAGCCTAGGGTTAATTGGTCAGTAGTGGACTGACTATGTGGGACTGTAGCATATAAAGTTGTATTGTTTTTTCAGACAAACAAAAAAGCACCTTTTACTGTTTTTTCATTGGTGGGGTCTAAGCAGTGGTAGATTGGACAACAGTAAGCATAGCCTTGGCGGATCATCAATACTGGCAAATCAAGTGGGCACAATGTCATTTTTTAAATGTTGGGGATTTTAGTGTGTATGTGTGTGCTTATGTGTTGGGAGTGCTGCAACAGTAGATGATTATTAAAGACAGAGACTTACGGACTGTGGAGAATATGTTTCTTTGTTTCAAAACCTAATACTTGGAATGCATGCCAGAAGTAGATTTTTTAAGACATAACTTCTTGCCATTTACAGTGGATGGATATTTACATTTAATGGACAATGTATTAGCGTGGGCCTGTGGGGTTCTGAAGGATGCCAAGTCTACCACTGCCAATGTCTTGTAAAGTGACCTGGAAATGGATATTGAGATGTTGCTGAACAAATATAGTAAGTGGGCTTAGAAATATAGTTGAATTAAACAAAGTGTACTTTCAATTTTCAGGCCATAATTTAATTTATTTCAGGTAGTCCAGATACTGGTAGATTGTATACCATTAGACTTCATTAGGGAGAGCTTTCTTTCTGGGGAAACAAGCAGCCCTAGTTTCAGTGAAAGCTCTGTGGTTGCTTGCAGGTAGGAAGTTGCAGGATGTTGATGCAATGTGTTTTATTTATTATTTTTAATGTATTTGTCATTTCAAAGCATGGTTTTCTTTGATGCAAAAGAAGGCAGGACTTAATGAGCCATATAAAGTTTAACTGACAATAATGGGATAGAAAGATTATACGTGATGTATAATGTTTGCAGCTACCGTTGTTTCAATGGTGTCTGTGATACATAACTATTTTTGGGCCCGTGTCCCACTTTTATTTTTTGCTATGTCCAGATTTCTTGCTCTAAGGTTGAGAGGTATGGTTCCATACTAAATCAGAAGTTGTATTTACCTTGGAAGACTGTTCGGCATAATTATGAAAAACAGAGCCTTTTTAATATCTCTGCTTATTTCCATTATAAACTGCCATGTAACCTTGCATATAACCATATTAAGCTACTTTACTTCTTTTGGAATTGACAGGCATGATTCATCTGTTCGGACATAAGCATAGAGTACTAATGTGACTGATTTCTTGCAGCAGTCTGTGGTTTACATAATCACAATAACTTTTCTGTGTTTCTGGGTGTGTAATCAATTTAACAGTTTTAAAGATGTTTTCCAAAAATAAATAAATATATACTAAATAAATAAATAATCCTCTCTACACTTTGAGCTATTGGCAAAGTCTGGGAATTTGTTTTTTTTTCAAAAGCGAAAGTCAGCATTACAGCTCAGTAAACTGTCAGTCTGTGAGTAACTTCTGCACAAATAATAAAATGTCTGAATGTCAAATGGCTTTAGATTGGAGGGAAGTTTATTTTTATTTATTTTACATTTGTTTACTGGGAAAGTCCGACTGGACACAGGTCCATTTTCAGCGGGGGCCTGGGGAGAAAAGCTCCAAAAATTACACAAAACAATATAATACAATACATGAGAGAGAGAGACAGCAAATTACAGATGTAGTACTCATACAATATGGCAGAGATTACATCTCGTAACAGTGAGAATCATTGAGGTACAGAATAAATTTAAAAACATTTTTTTTTACAGTTATAATTACAGCAAGGCAAATATCAATGAGTTACGTTTTTAGGAGAAAGCTGTTTGTACATAGCTGAAGCTCTGAAACAATCTTTTGGTATGGATTAACCTGGGGATTGACACAAGTTATATGTTTACACCAGTATGTAGCATTATAGTTTATGGTTTTCTTATTGATTTACTTTTTGCCGAGCAGTTGCTTGTTAATTTATTGATGGTCCTTTTGGTGGTGGGAAATTACATGGGTGAATCCATCTCTATTAAGAATTTTTTTTCAGATATTTTGACTTCCAGACAATTTCAGTCAGTGAGTGGGGGTCATGTGATCACTGAGGTTGCCTATTTTACAAGTAGGGGCTTTTTTGTGCATGTGTGTGTGTGTGTGTGTGTGTGTGTGTGTGTGTGTGTGTGTGTGTGTGTGTGTGTCTATGTGTGTAAGAGAGAGAGAGAGATCTAATATGTATTCTGAATATAATTTTGCAAATGGAATTCTTAGTTAAACATGCCCCTCTTCTTGGGCAACTGGACTTGAGTAACCAATATTAGATCTTAGCTATCCAGCTGGGAAAGGTTAGTATGTGGGTTTTCCATCTGGTTTGATGAAGGCTATGCTACTTACCCAAGGACTACATTTATGGCTATCCATCCAGCCATCGCGTTGCTGAACTACATTGTTTGATAATGAGAGAAGCTTTTTACAGAAGTTGAAGGTTTTTGTGTCAAGAAACTGTCCATAAAAATTGGCTTGTTTATGTTGCAGTGAAGGCTGTGGTCTTTGTAGTGAGCATTTTAAGTATAACCAGTATTTCTGAGGTAGAGGAAGTCTCTTAAGGCAGGATCTTTCTTAGCCTGGAAAGCAAGCCAATGATGAAATTTATAGGGACAGAGGAAAGCAAGAAGCTTTTTAGTCTGTTTGGATAACTAAGTGAACTTAGTCCTTTGACCTTTTTTGTCAGAAATGGTTGTAGTCTTTCTTTTGGCAGGGTGTTTTACTGAGGCACATGCCAAAAGGGGCATTGCACTCAATAATGGCTCTTGTAAAGGAAGAATACAAGGATGTTATGACCTCCTTGTCCCTGGATGAGATACCCTTACTAATGAAGTGGGCCATGTAAAAAGCTTTCCTTACAACGGAGACAACGTGGTGGTCAAAAGTTAGGTTTCTATCAACCTGGGTGCCCAAGTACCATACGACTTATTGCGTGCTTACAACATTGTTATTAATGTGATAATTTGTGGGGACATCACTCCCCTCAAAGGAGACGATGATGCATTTTTTGGAATTTAGCTTGAGGCCATATTTCTGGCACCAGTTATTTGTCTGGGTTAGACCCTCTTGTAGCTTATTCAGAATTGTTTTATTAAGTCAGTAATGTGAATTCTTTACTTTATTGCAAATTTGTTGGGTTATTTTTGTGGATTATAGTATTGTAGGACTGCTGATGTTGACATTTTACATAGCTGGACTGCTGGAATGGTTTTCCCAGTGAGAAATGCTGGTGCTGTAGTGAATATCTGTTTATTTGCAAAAAAACATATATGTGTATATATATATATATATATATATATATATATATATATATTAACTAAGATGTTAGCGTTAACTGTTAGATTAGAGAATTAGAATTAGAATGAGAATTAGAATTTTAAGGCAAATATTAGGCATTTATGACATTTATTCATTGTTCAAATGCACCTACAGTACAGCCAGGAGGTCGACTGTGGTCTTCCAGAACAACGAAAGAGTTAACTATATGATATATTTTATATGCGGCCCCAAGACCATTTCTGTTCACTCAATGCGGCCCCAGCAAGCCAAAAGGTTGGACAACCCTGGTCTAATCTATAAAACACATTACCATAGTTTACATTAGAATAAATATATTTATATTATATCGCAAACGCCAAAGAGAAGAAGAAGAAGAACTGCAAAACTTAAAAATTTCTATAAACAATATGAGACAAATAAAATGGCTGGAAGGAACTACACCAACACTGAATGGTTATTAAGCACTTACATTCATGTTAGTTGAACAGAACTTCATCAGAATACAGGAAAAAACAGTGGTCTTCAGTGTAAATATGTTGGTGTTCTAGGATGTGGCATCTGTTTGAGCCCTTTGATCCTCTTGGTGAGGTACTTTTGGGTAAGTGAACTTTCCAGTTGCTGCAGGTGTCTCTCTCTATATATATATATATATATATATATATATATATATATATATATATATATATATATATATATATATATATATATACATAGAGAGAGAGAAGAGAGAAATAGGATCATAGGAAGTTACTGACTATTGGCCCTGAGGCCCTAACATGTCTACCCAAGAATTGATCCCATTTTCCAACAAGTCAACACCCTATGACACTGTCCAGCAGTGACACAGGTGGAATCCCATGAATGTATTTTCTGTTCCCCATCCAGTTATCCAAGTTGTGCTTAAAAAGGGTTAATGAGGTACTCTGCTTCACACAGAGAGGGAGTCTATTCCAGAAAAGGGGGAGTCTCTGGGACACAAATCTGTCCCGCCAACAAGTCCTATTGATGTCACAGATCAGGTTGAGGTCACACGTGCGGGTTACTCGAGTGGAGCTTGACTTACAGATATGCAGCAGTTCCATCAGGGCAGTGTCTGAGATTGCTTTGTATGTCAGGCAGAGGCCACCTCTGAGGAGTCATCAGGAGACTTGAGTAGCGGGACAGGGCCTTTACCCTATATGTGTAAGGTAGATGTTTGAGGCTCTGGATTCTCCTAGTGTGGAACCTCTGTGGTCACCCTATCTTATGCATGTGCTTTATGAGGTACATGCCGAAAGTGGCATTGTACTTAATAATGGGCTTTATAAGGGAAGAATACAGGTATGTTATGACCAGCTTATCCCTGGATGAGATACCCTTACTAATGAGATAGGACATGCAGAAAACTTTCTGTACAATGGAGGCAATATGGTGGTCAAAACTCAGTTTGCTACCAACCATGTTGTCCAAGTCACTCAAGACTGATTGCATGCTTAGAACCTTATTATCAGTGTGATAATTTGTGGGGATGTCCTTCTCCCCAAAGGGGATGATGATGCATGTTTTGGCATTCAGTTTGAGGCCATGTTTCTGGCACCAATCATTTGTTTGGGTGAGACCCTCTTGGAGGATGTCCACATCACTAGGGGAATTGATGATAGGACCCAGCTTGCAGTCATCTGCAAACCTGGTCAGCCATTACCACTGGCTTTGGCCTGCACCTCAGAAAAGTATATCCCAAACAGCAGAGGCCCCAAGACTGATCCCTGGGGTAAGGCTTCCCCTATTTTGTCTAGGTGCATTCTATTATTGAGCCAATTTGTTACCCATCTGGTAACATATGGATTGATGCCTAGTTGAGAGAGTTTAACTGTTATACCTGAGTGGGGAATAGTACAGATGGCTTTGTTCAGGTCAAGATAGAAGATGTGCACTGTCTTCCCCTCATCCATGGCTTTGGCGACTGTCTCAAAAAAGCCGACCAAATTTAACAGGCATAACCTCCCCTTGACGAAACCAAACTGTGTGGGATCAAGTGTCTGGAGGTTTCCAATGTCCTTTTTATGAGCTCCATGATAATCCACTCCATTAGGCTAGCTAGGCTGATGGGTCTATAATATCCTGGATCTGTGGACACTCCAGCTTTGTGCAAAGGGATGACAGTGGCTGTCCTCCACTTGGTAAGGATGAACCCAGAGCTCAGGCTTTGGTTGAATAGGGTGCCTAATGGTGCTGCAAGTTCCTGCCTGAGTTCATGTAGGATTCAGCCTGGGATGTTATCGGGTCCTATGGGGGCTGTATTTTTTGCCTTTGAGAGGGCAGTGATGACTTGCTCCCTAGAGATCAGGGGAGGGGAGCATGTACTGGGGATGTCCTGTTTTACCGATGGGGGGACACTGAACCAGTCTGTCAGAAGGTTTGCTATAGCTACAGCATTTGTGCATGTGGTGCACTTAGCCACCAGTTTTGAGCAGATCTGGGTGCTTACCTTGAGATTGTGGACATATGTGAAGAAGGCCTTATGATTGTCTTAATTAGATGTGGCCAGTTTAGACTCAAAATTTGTTTTGGAGGATTTCACTAGTGCTCTTATTCGCTTGTTCAGGCTAAGGAAAGATTGCATCCGATTAGGCACCTGCTCCTTCTTGGTGTTGGACAGCATTTTCTTTTCCTTTTATTATACAATTTATTTATTGCAAATGTTCACCAGACAGGTTTACTCTTCCTTGAGGAGAATGATTTTGTCCTGTCGGGTATTCCTAACTCCATGCAGCTATATATATGTAAATGCCCATATAGTACTTTGGTGTAGGTTTCAACATATGTGCCAGTTCTTATGGAGGGGGAGGGAGCTGTCAAGCTGTTTATACCTTCCCTCAGGAGGTTGTAATCAGCAATGGAGAATTTTTTTTGTTTGACCCTAGTTAGGGATGGGATTGGGGGAGATGGAGACTTCAGAAGTGACCAATTTGTGGTTGGATCTTACCAGGGAAGATGCAGTGGCTACTCATGATGGTTAATGCCAAGTCCAAGATATTTTCACCTCCTGCAGGGATGTCTGCCAACTGTTCCAAGACAATTTCATTGACAAAATCAAGGAATCTCTGGACATTTTTGTTTTGGCAAGAGTATTTCTTCCAGTCTATGGTTGGATAGCTAAAGTCACTGAGGATTATGGTGAAGGGTTGAATCTTGATAGATTTGATGAGGTCCAGGTAGGTGGAGTGGGCATCTTGAGTCCAAGTTGGAGTCCTATAGCTAGCTATGATTTGAATAGGGGTCTTGTCAATTGTTAACTGCACCTCGAGTGTTTCCTGTGCATCATACTGTTTAACCACCTTGGAGGTGTGTATGTCTTTTATATATATTGCAACTCCACCTCCTTTTGCTTTGCTGCCCACAGTTTGGGGTCTGAATGTATGATAGGATGAGTAACCTGGTATGGCTGGGGTGCTCTTCACAGCTTTCAACCAGGTTTCTGTGACTGCACAAATGTCAGCATCTTCCAGGGTTAAGAACACTTGCAATGAGTGCAGTTTCATATTTAGACTTGTAGCATTTAACAGCGTGACCTTTAATTTACATTTTGATGAAATTTTCATGTTGGCAGTTTTCACCTCATGGCATTGCCTAAAAAAAGGCACTATGGGCGAGGTAAGAGTCTTTGCCAGGAGCCTCAAGCCCAAGGGAGACAGATGCAGGCCATCACTGACAAAGCATTGTGGTTTGTCAATGATGTCATCCCAGGCTGTCAGGTACTGGATCCCCTTGGGATGATACCAGAAACTAAGCCAATTGTTAAAGTCAATCATTTTCTGTTTGTATTGAGGCATCATTCTGAGTGATGGTAGAAAGCTGCTTAAGGCTAGGAACATCCCTGCCTGGGACACATATTCAGTGAGCTCGATCATGTCTCTCTTCATATAGTCCAGTGAGGTATGTCTCAGGTCATTCACACAAACATGGACTATGACAGAGTCATAACAGTACCCATTGAGAGAGTGCTTGGGTGATATGGTGGATTTTGGCACCCAACAAACAACTAACCGTGACTTTCTCCTTATCCAGCCTGGAGAGGTGCATATCTGTATATCTCACAATTGAGTCTCCTATGACTAACATGTTGGGTTTATGTTTAGGCCTTAGTGCCTGTGAGACACAGGTATGTGGACTATGTGTGATGTGTGGTGTGGTGGGCAGTGGAGTTCGCATGTGTTTTTGCCTCGGAGATCTCTTTTGTTTGGGTACGTTTTTGCTGAGGACCTCCACATATGTGGGGGGTGCTGTGTAGGTGAGGGTAGTGTTTGAGGTGTGGTGCTCATGTTGACAACCTTTTCAGTACCAGATATGCTGGCTTGTGGGAGACAGAGCAATGTCACTAGGTGCTTGATGTTATTGCATCTTTTACAAATTGTGTTCCTATGTGGTAGTAGTAGAGGGTTGTTCATGTACATGAGGCAGTTTGCTGTACTGTCTCAGTATACCCATATCAACCAGACTGGTACAAGACAACGTTGGAAGTTGTCCATCCATATTTGTCAGAAACTGAGGGAGAGAGTACAGAGAGAGCTAAGAGGGTAAAGGGAGGAAGGTTTAAGAAAAGTACTACTAGGTGATCAAACAAGTGCTACTGAGGAAAAATTTATATCTAGAATAGCTCAAAAAAGTTAAAAACTGCACAGCTGAAGCTCTGGATGCAGCAAACCTGTATCTAGACTATGCTACTCAATTTAAGGTTAAGAACACAGTAAAAAGCTCACAAAGAAGTACAGATGAACCGCTTACAATCAAAAGAACAGAATTCACAGTATGAAAAAATACAGTATAACAGTAATGAAATGCAGTAAAATGCAGTTAAGCAGTAATGAGTTGCAGTAGTTAGCAATGAAATATAGTTAATAGGTAGACTACTTTAAACTAGTAGCTCACAATCACAACAGTAAAGGTTCAAATAAAGCAGCAATTCAGTAGAATTCAGTCATCAATTTAATAAGGCTACCGACAAGCAGTAATAAATACTGCAAACTAAATGCAGTTGAACTCCTAAGCACAAGCAGCAAAATGAAGTAGGAAGAGGCACAGTTTTTTTTTTTTAGTAGAAAGTGAGGAGGCAGAAGATAATTCAAGGTTGAGAAGATAAACAAAAGGGCCTTACAGAAACATATGCTTGGTGCCAGAGTCATGGGCGCAAGCTCATTGCCAAGAAATGTATAGTTATCCCGTTCAGGAGTGGCCTTAAGTCAACTAGTGCCCTAGGCAAAAGGGCTCTACTGCACCCCCCCCCACCACACCATCTGGTTCCCCCATCCTAGTCTACCTACACCAAAATGGAAAAAAGTGCCTGCCTACAGCTAGCGCCTAGGTGGTGGCCTTAGTTGCTATGCCTAAGGCCGGCCATGATCCTGTTTGGGAAAAAACATGTACCCGTGAATTACCACATAGGTGGCAGTACACTAAACACCAAAAGTGTGATAAGAGAATTAGGTACATAGGTGGACAGTGGTCTCACCTTTGATAACCACATCGCCACAACAGTCAGGAAGTCCTTCTATGTGGCACACCTCATCACTAAGGGCTTTTCATCCAAAAAAAAGGGGGGCCATTGTCCCACTGTACTCATCCCTCATTAGATCCATTATAGAATACAATGCCCCATTTGGTATGTACTTCTCAAGACATCTGCAACAACTGAAAAGGCTGCAGAAATACCTCACTAAAAGAATCACAGGCCTAAAGCAGATGCCCTATGTTGACCATCTAAAAAAACTCCACCTATACTATGCACCATATCGTCTACTCAGAGGCGATCTCTGCTTAACATACAAGGCCATGTCAAACCTAGAGCTGTTGAACATGCTACACTTAAAAAAAATCCCAATCCCTCAGAGACACATGCTCCAGGGATTTAAACCTTGTCATCACAATGAACAAAACATGCTGGAGGGATAGGTTCCTGACCCAGAGACTCCCCAGACTCTGGAATAGACTGCCCATACATGTCAAGCAGAGGGCCTCTTTGGCCCTGTTCAAAAGGTACCTTGATGATTGGATGGGAGATAGAAAATTCACCCCAGGGATCACGTCAGTCGCCTTGCTAGATAGGGGTCCAGGGAAGTAAATACTGTGGGAAGAAATAGCCAGGGAATTATTATGGCTAGGCTTGTATAGGCCCTAGGGCTGATAGCCTAGTACCAACCTATGAACCTACAAAGGGATACGCCTTCACAACTTATCTCACTGTACACAGTAGAATGAGCTGATGTAATGGGACTAGGGGAGTGTCCAATATCAAATTTATACTACAGGTGGGCACCACAAAGCTACCAAGTTTTAATACCAGAACACCAGCTGGGCAAGTGGGTGGGATAGACAAGATCAGAACAGAGGTAAGGATTGAATTCACTAAGTCTAAAAAGCAGTTGCTCAGTTTAAACAGATATGCAGCAAATATTTTTAGTAAAACAGAAGTGCAGAAAATAGTTGAAAATAAGCACTTATCTTTTCTCAGTCTCACAGCAGAGCAATGGCAGAAGGCCTATCTCACTGCAACTTTCAGCAAACAAATACAAACTGGTTTAAACAATGGCTAATTAAAGCAGGGAAACAAAAAAACAGCCAAATTATCCAATAAAAACCCACAGCCTTGCAGTAAGTCCTCTAGCTAGATCAAACTAGACTGAATTCCCTCCCACAAAGAAATAGCTAGGCCTCTCTAGACAAAATATTTCACTACAAGCTCCAAAGGTCGTAAACAGCTCTATGCTAGGGTTTTTCAAGTACAGCAACAAGTAAAAAGAACAGACAAAAAAAGGAAACAAAGATCAGAACAGAGGAAAGGACTGAATTGACTAAATCAAAAAAAAAACAGTTGCAGAGTCTAAACAGATATGCAGCAGATGTTTCTAGTAAAACAGAAGTGCAGAAAACAATTGAAAATAAGCATTTATCCTTTTCCAGTCTCACAGCAGATAGAGCAAGTAGGATGTATTAATATCATATATGGCCTGGATTCAGCTTCATCCCACCTCAAATATTGCAATGTGAGCCACTTCAGATATAGAGTAGTTCTTTGAATTAACTGAAGAACATGATGAGGAAACCTAATTTTGACACTAACCATTCACTGGTCCTTCACTTTGTTGAAAGTAACTGCTAGTGAATGTTTCACCAATAAGAAGATATTACTATGTCTTATCCAATGAGAATGAATTGATCTGAGTTACTTAGTATGTTAAGCAAGCATGAAAAGAGATAGACACACAGAGAAGAAAGTGGAGGAAAAAAAATAAAATGATTAAAAAGAAGCCGGCACATAATATAGATAGCCGAATGTCAGTAAGTTACGCAGACCTACCAAAAAGTGGAAAAACCAAATCAGGTTATAGATCTAATAGTGGCAAAGAATTCTAAGCTTATGGTTTGCAATTAATCTGAAATAAAAACCAGATGGAGAAGAATGAATGATGTGTCCCAGAATGTACAGATTTAGTGTACATCAAACCTATTTGAAAAGTCAAAAAACCAAATAGAGTAAAATGACATTTGCTAGATAAATGAACACTCTTAATCGAGTAAGGGTCACTATCTATGTAATGAAGCATTAAACTTAACAAATTGTAGCAGTTTAGTTACAAATGATGTATACTTGCATCTGCATCCTCTTCAGGACTGTTCTACACTGGCTTTCTCTTCATATGTGCCCTATGAGTAGTAGCTTGGGTTTAGAGGCCTTGTCTATCACATAGGCTAATGATACAGTATCCTGACTTTTTATCACTGATATTGATATATCTGCACAGTGTCATGTCTGGTGAAATGTCTGGTGCAGACTGAGCAAGTGGCATATGTGATCATCATATGGACTCTCCAGATGTAGGAAAAAAGACATTTGAAATGATTTTCTTCATTTTGCACACAGACAGAAAGACTATGGAATAATGCAACTTCCTGTTAACATAAAAGCACATGTGATTCAGGCAAGGCATTGATACCGGTATGTACCATGCCTACTTACATCAATAGAATGGCTACCGAAAAATGTGGTCTTAATATTGCAGTATTTTGTAACAGAGTTAGTGTGGAAAGTTTAATTTCTTGCATGATAGTGAATGCATTGAAGATGAGTTATTGTTTTCTTCAAGCCGAATACTTAACTGTACAAACATCAAAGCAAGAAGGCTGCAAACTGTTCCTGTTGCACATATAAAACCTGTTAAGGTCATATTTTTATCAAATAGACTGTATCATGAATCCTGTCTTGTAAAAATAAGGTCTGCATGACACAAATCACATAACTGCTGTAGAGTGCCCCTGTCTGCTTTATAAAAATGTAAAGTCTCAGGCTTATGCAGAATAGAAAAGTAGCAACAAATATACTTTCTATGCTGCACCTTATCAGGATACACAGCAACTCTGAATACTGGTAATCTCACATTGAAGTGTTGCCAGTCCAGCAACAATAACTTATCAGCCAATAAGCACTTTAAATTTCTAGTACTTCTGTATTTCATAGCTTAGACTAGATTCAGATTTGCTGAATCTAGGCTATTTGGTTTTACTTCAGCACTAAAACCAGCCATCCTACATTAAGAAGGCCCTCCTGCACGCTTGTAGCAGAAGTGTGTTGCCCACGACTCATCTGAGTCGGAGATTGCTCAAAAAAGGCTCCGTTTTGGGCTTTTCTACTGGTTAATTTGTGTTAAAACTGTTTAACTTTGCTTATGTTTAAGCCCCATGTTTGTGCATAGCTGTGCACCATGCTGTGGGGTTTAGCCTTGCAGTGTATAGACGCACATGCTTAGAAACACAATTTTCCCTTTATATCGACTAGAGAACCCTCCTTAGCTCCACTGTTTCTCTGTGCACATTGCTACATAGCAAGCAACTCAGTTGCACATTCTGAGGCACCATTTCTACAGCCAGCCTGTTTAACATGGGCATCCGGAGACAATGTAGTAATTGCCTCATATATACTGACAGCCACTTGCTGCTAAAGCAAACAAACACAAAATGTGAAAAATGTAACTATGCCATGACATTATAATTAGTCCTCTCACATAACAGTATACAAGACATACAACTTCCCTCTCACACCATAAACTCAGATATGCAGAGGTACTCACTAACATCCTACCAAAAGACCAGAGATCTCCCAAGTGTAAACAACATACACATAATGGTACATGAACAGAATCCACCACTACACGTAACAATACATATATCAGCATCTCAAGAAATAAGCCCCTAAGACAAAACACCTCAAAACCTACTGTCTTCGTCATAAGTGACTCAGCACTAAGATCCACATGTCCCCCCTCAGGGTGAAGAAAGAGGAGGTCACAATCAGCTACCTGTCAGGTGGCAGGATCCATCAAATCACGCACACACTCAAGTCACTCAGCAACAAGTACTGTTATGACTCTGTAATAGTACATGTTCATCTGAATTACATGAGATGTACCTCTCCATATTATATGAAGAGAAACATGACCGAACATTCAGGTTATGTGTCTCAGGCAGGTATTTCGCTAGACCTAAGCAGCATTCTACCTTCCTTTAGGATGATACCACAATACAGACAAAAAATGATTGATTTCAATAATTGGTTTCACTTCTGGTGTCACAACAAGGAATCCAGTATCTGTCTGCTTGGAAAGACGTGGCTGACAGTTCACGCTGCTTTGCTAGAGATGGTCCTCACCTGTCTTCTCAAGGCTTTTTTGATACTGGCAAAATGTTTGCCACCCCTTATAGTGCCTTTTTTTAGGCAATGTCCAAACATAAAAACTTCCAATGCAAAGAAATCCACTAAAGACAAACTCAAGGTCATGCTGCTTAATGTTAGGAGTTATCTAATTATTGTATTTTGCTTATATTTCTGTGGAGCTTTTCTCCCCGGACCTCTGATGAAAATGGGCTTCTGGCCCAGTCAGACTTTTCCAGTAAACAAATGTAAAAAAGTAAATAAAAACATAAAACAGTAAACTGTGCTTCCTGGAGGTAGTCCTCACCTTGGAAGATGCTGACGTTTGTGCAGACACTGAGACTTGGTTCAAGGCCACTGAGAGTACTCTGGGTGTACAAGGCTAGAATGCATTTCACATATTCAGACCCCAAAATGAAGATGAAAGAACCAGAGGTGGCAGTGTATCCATCTTCATTAAATCCAAATAGACTGGTAAAACAGTATGACTTTCTAGGTTCAACTAAATATAGGCAAAATACCATCCCACATCATCGCTAGCTACATGGCCCTACCATGAACCAAGAAAAGCATACTGCCTACCTGGACTTGCTAGAGTCACTCAGTATATATCCAAACACCTTGGTCATGGGAGATTTCAACTATCCTTCCATCGATTGGGTGACTTACATGAGCACAAACATGATCGCAGAAAGGTTCCTGGACTTTGTTAATTCAAATGCCCTTGAACAGTTGTTCTACCACCACAAGGGACTCAAAAGTCCTGGACATAGTACTCACCAACATGGGGGGGGCACAATGCTACCCCCTGTGTGTTGCTCTCCCTGGTAAGGCCAGACCATAAATCTGTCTAGTGTGAAGTAAAGATCAAACCTGACACCCCTTCAGGTGTAAAGAAGCTGAAAATTTTCTCCAAAGCAAACTATTGCCTGCATAGCAATGCTATAAAAAGTTTCAAAGACTCTGCCAACATAGCCAGCAATGACTCCTATTCAGAAGAATACACAAATTGCCTACATAGCCACTTAAACAAATGCATTGACTTGGCTGTACTCAACAGGAACAAAACCAGGTCTTCCCAAAAAAAAAAAAAAAAAAACAAGCCACCCTGGTGGACTGCAAGTCTAAATAAGCTATATAACAAAAGAAAGAAGCTGATATCTAAGAACATGAGGGAACTTACTCAATAGAGGAAGAAAACCCTTCACAGCTAGAATCTGAAAATCAGATATCTTGTTAAGTCCTCTAAAGCTGGCTATAAGTCTAAATTAGCATCCTTAGCTAAAGACAGTCATAAGGCATTCCTCAGCTATGTCCAAAACTTAAAAAGGAATGCCCAGCTGTGTGCTGGACTTGTAGTGGATAGTACCACTCACACTGAATCTGAGGAAACTGCCAGCCTGCTAGCCAACAGATCTTTCAATAACTTCACTCCCCCTGTCCCCGTCAGACTACCCCAAAACATTCTTGACACCAGTCCTCTACCAAGTATCTCCAAATAACAGGTCATACAGGCACTCTCTCAGGCCTAAAACACGGCCTTTATGGGACCAAATAACATCCCAGGCTGCTTACTAAACAATTTAAAATAAAACCTAAAGGAACTACTCAGCACTATCTTTAACCATAACCTGAGTACTGGCTTTGTCTTGGCAGAGTGAAGAACAATGACAATAATCCCCTTGCACAAAGGGGGTCCACCAACTAACCCTGGGAACTATCGACCCATAAGCCTAACCAACCCTTATCTGCAAGGCCATTGAAAGAATCATCTTGGACTTTATCCACAAGGACATAGGCAATCTTAAAACCCTTGACTTGAGACAGTTTGGTTTTGTCAAGGGTAGATCTTGCTTATTAAACCTAGTGGACTTCTTTGAGAATGTCCTCAAATCCCTGGATGAGGGCAAAACAATACATACCACCTATCTTGATTTAGTCAAGGCCTTTGACACAATCCACCATTCAGGTATCAAACTGGCTCATTGACAGAATGCACACTATGAAAGTTGGGGAGTCCTTCTCCACCAGTAGACCAGTTACCAAGAGGGTACCACAAGGATCTGTGCTGAGCTCTCGGCTGCTTGAAATCTATTTCTGTGACATTCAGAAGAAGGTAGATGGCCTGTGGCTTACCAAGTTTGCAGATGAATCCAAACTGAGCTCAGTCATATAGTTCCCCCAACAATGATAAAACTTAGCACAAAACACATGCCTCATTGTCCCCTTTGGCAAAAAAGTAGCCACTGCTAATTATGATATAGATAGCACCCTCTAAGCTCAAACTCAGAGGTGTGAGACTTGGGAGCACAGGTTGATTGCAATCTAAACGTTGATCATCATTTGTCCTTAGTGGTAAGAAAAACATTCTACATTGTGCATCTCATAAATAAGGGCATTGCATCCAAGACCAGGGAGGTCGTAACTCCACTGTACTTGACCCTTATCAGACCACTAATTGAATACAATTCTGTCTTTCATATGTACCTCTCCAGACACCTGTAGTAACTAGAGAGACCACAGAGGTTTCTAACAAAAAGAATCCAGGGCCGCCAAAACATGACATATATGGAAAGACTGAAAGCCCTGTCACTGTACTCTGTATCATACAGCCTGCTGAGAGTTGACCTGTACCTGGCCTACAGAGCAGTCTCAGACCGTGCCCTAATGGAAATGTTGCACATCTGCAAATCAAATGGGACAAGAATAACTGACTCCAGAGATCTCAACCTTGCCTGTGACCTTAACAGAATATGTTAGAGAGACAGATATATCTCCCAGCAATTGCTGCTCCTCTGGAATAAGCTCCCACTTCATGTGAAGCAGAGCTTCTTAATGACCCTGTTCAAGTGCAACCTTGACAACTGGGTGGGTGACTGTAAATGCACCATGGGGATGGCACCTATGTCTCTCATGGACAGGTGCAGTTAGTGCTGGTCACAGAATTGCTCTGCTAACAATGACCATCTAACTATGGTCAATAAGGTACTTGGGTTATTACATAGCTAGGCTTGTAAAGGCTCTAGGGCCACTAGCCTAGTAACCTCTTGTGAAACTATGAACCTATGAATCCAGTCACTTTTCTCCATATGCAACTAAAGTTAACATGCTTGAAAAGATCTTGGTATAGTTAAGATTTGCACATTTTTTGTTATCTGAGAATATGCTGTAATACAATGTCTAGTTGTTGGCACAACTTGCTTGTATTCTACCATTTACTTTGCATCACAATAGTGTGCTTGAAAGATATGGACAGTGTAGTGTGCATGTGTGTGTGTGTGTGTGTGTGTGTGTGTGTGTGTGTGTGTGTGTGTGTGTGTGTGTGTGTGTGTGTGT